>NW_017671000.1:361608-362650 GCF_001879085.1 Nicotiana attenuata
GGCTGAAAGATCGCCACCTTATTTACATTTGCATGGCTGAAAGATCGCCACTTTATTTACATTTGCACGGCTGAAAGATCGCCACCTTATTTACATTTGCATGGCTGAAAGATCGCCACTTTATCTACATTCGCATGGCTGAAAGATTGCCACCTTATCTACACTTGCATGGCTGAAAGATTGCCACTTTATCTACATTTGCATGGCTGAAAGATCGCCGTCTACTGCATTCTGCATGGCTGAAAGATCGCCACCTTATTTGCATTCTGCATGGCTGAAAGATCGCCATCCACTGCACCTCATGGGCTGAAAGATCGCCAGATACTGCATCACATGGGCTGAAAGATTTCCAAATTATCCAAAGGCGTCATTGTTCGGAGGCACCATTTTCATAGCCCGAGAGCGCCATGTCATGGCCTGAGGACCCCTTTTAATCTTTTGCATATCAATATTCAAAGGCATCATGGTTCGGAGGCATCATCCTCAAAGCCAAAGAGCATCATTTCATGACCTGCGAATCCTTTATTATACGCTCCATGGCCCAGGACATCATGGTCTAAGGACGTCATTCTAACCGTCCGGAGACAATCCACATGGTCTGACAGGAAATTGCATCATGTAAATTTATGCACAATATATGCTTGTACCGCTTATTTGCAGGTAAACCGGCGAGCAACGGCCATCTCGGCAGAAGCGATTCCGCTCCGGTTCCCGCAGCCATATCAAACCCAAATATTCCCACGAACCTGCCATTTCCCCATGCTGAATATTGCATCCGTTCTTGAAAAGTCTTCATCGGCATACTCCGCCGACGGATCCAGAACTACATATGGCCTGATTCCTATAAGAAAAGGGATATGTAGGCAGCTCAGAAGCCAGGGCACTGCCTAAACTTCTTCAAACCGTCTCGCTCGGTCAAAACTGGCCATCATATCTTTACCCGACAACTCTTTCATCCTTTCCGGGTAAAGAGGGGCAGCTGTTGATACCCAATTTTTCCCTATATATTTTTAATATACAAAATACTTTCAAAATAGCATGT
>NW_017671000.1:363163-374102 GCF_001879085.1 Nicotiana attenuata
TTTTGCTACCCCAATTTGAACTTCAATTTGAAAGTATTTGAAACCCCCCAGACCCAATTCCAATTTAATTCGACCCAAACCCATCTTCCTAACCCGCCCACTCGCCCGTTTTAATCCAGGCCGATGATCATTCAGATCAACGGCCAACAACCATCCTTTCCTTTTTTAATCTCAAACTACCCCCTAACCCTAACCATTTCACGCACCCCGCCGCCTCTGAATCCCCTTCTCTCTCAATCCTCTCTCAAACCCTCTCCAACCCTAGCTGCCGACATCAACTACAACCCTAAAAAAACTCCCAAATCCATGGCTTCCAAGGTCATTGGAGGCCTGTATCCACCTCTCATGGCTTCTACGTGTTCGATTATTATGGTTTCGAGGCTAGATCCTGAAAGAGCTTGGTCCAAACCTTGGTCGATTTCAGTTCACGGCTGTTCTCTGGTCGTCTCTGACCTTTCTCCGGCTAGCCATGGCTATTCGAGTCTGACTCTTGACTCTCCTGCTTAGATCGTTGGTTTTCAAAGCCTTTCTCACCACTTGGGTTTCCTCTGAAACCCTAACCTTCAAGGTTCCCTCGATTTCTCTTAGATTTATTTCAGATCTATATCTCCTCTGAACTTTTAAGCGTTTTTCTCGAAGTTTCTTTTGAAACTCCGCTTCAAAACTCCTTATCCTTCTGATTAAGGTTCTGTTAAGTTATTTCGAAACCTTTCTTTGATTTTTGATATGTTTTGCTGTGTTTGCTCGTATTATCCTTCTGCCTGAGTTTGCATGTTAAAACTCCTAATTTCTTTTAACTGTTTATTAAATGAATGTTTGTTTGCCTGAGTTTTTGTCCGATCTGTCTATTTATCCTCTCTTTTTTAAAACCCTTCTATTGTGAAAAATCTTATGGTTTTGGGTCTGAAACTGTTTGTTTAAGTGCAGAAGTTTTTTTTCGAAATCTCTTGTTCCCTTTGTGCGATTCTTCTATTTCTGGGTTTCTATCTTCTCTTTAACTCGCCTATGTTGAAAGCCCTAATTTTCCTAGATTTCTTCGTTTGATTTTGTGACTGGCCTGCTCTTGTTTGAGTTTCTGTGACTATCTCGCTTTGAATGTGTTTCTACTGAGTTCCTTATGCCTAACTTACATTAGCTCTATGTGCTTGTGTTCGTCTTGACCGGTCAAGACTTGCCTCTTTGCTTGCTATTTTTGGTTACTCATACCTCACTCTATTTATATGCTAAAACATGACTCGTGACTCTCTCTTTAATTGACTCTGAGCTCCCTGTTTCTTGGCTTGATTTGAAAACTTCTCTTTAGACTTTCAATTCTCCTTTTTTAACTTGGTTTATTTGCTTATTCATGGGAACCCATCTTACTCTCCTTAAATCAGTAATTTCGAATCCTTGATTCCCTGATTTACCATGTGTTTTCTTATCATATCTATTTAACCGAGTATTTTACTAATTCTTCATTAGTTGTTTCCTTAATTGAACCCCTACCTACATACCCCTAATTGTCTATTCTGTACATGATGCTCCACTTGATTTCTTTCCTTAAACATTTTCTGCCCATTACCGTTAGTTGATTGCCCCTTAATTAAAGGAGTACTTGCATTGATTTGATTCTGATTAGTACTTGGTTCCATAATTACTATACAATTGTAATTCTAGCCTTATTTTACATGGTTTCGAACTACTATATATACATACCCTCTCATTAACACGACGAACACTTTTAGTTCTGAACTCACACTTATACTCAGAACACTCTCTCTTGCTTTACTACTTGTGTTGTGGCCTGTTTAGCTTGTTGAAAGACAAAGCTATATTTCAAAGTCCTGCAACCTTTCTTTACTACATTTTGCTTCTTTGAACTGGTATGTTCTAGTTAAGTTTTCAGCATCAACAACAACATGGTTACTTAATGTTCTTGCATTCTTGTCTGCCTACTGCCTGTATCTATTTCAGTATCTTTATTTAGCATGCTGTAACTTCGTTCTCCTGTTCTGAATCAATGCATTATGAATCCTAAATCCCTACCCCGATGTGTTTGATACTTATGGTTTGTTTGGGGAATGACAACATCGAATATTGCTGAACATGACTCAACTTGATCCTCCTAGGATCTTAACCTCCATGTTACCCTTATATGTTGCATGTTCTGGTTGATTTACAAGCATGACAGCACCCCTATTGCTGTGCATGCCCAGAATTGACTCATGCCTAAGTATATAAGCCCTTTCAATGGATTCCCAATACCCTGCCCCCTTTGGTGTGAAATTATCAACTCTTTAAAGTATTATTGGCTGTTTCCCATCACCCTTTCCCTTTTCTTTATTCCATCAGCTTTTAAAACTCAGTTTCTGCACTCTTCGCTCTCTCTTAGACATAAGTCCTTCCCCCCACATGTGAGCCTTGCCTTGGGACCCATGAGCTCCATCTAAACTTGGACACATGAGGGCTGGCATTTCCACACTACACTTGTCCCTATTCCGGTGATGTAATTTGGGTGTGAGCACTGCCGGGGTCCTATTGAGGCACTTAGGGAACTCTGACACACTCAAGTTTGAGAAAGGCTTTGAAGCAACGGCATCTTAAGGCAGTTATTCCATAGCTCAGGGAGCAACCAAGAATCGGGCCTCCTATAGTTGTATTTTTATGTATTTTCATGTAACTTGATATTCCTGGTTTGTAATAATTTATAATAAACATTTGGGGCTGGCTAGTGAAAGGGTTGGGTATTTATGCATGTCAAGGGCGGAAACCATGCCTATAGGACTATTTTTAATTTCTGCATATTCAAACTGCATTTAGAAACCATGCCTATAGGGTATTTTAATGCTGCAAACTGCATCTAGAAACCATGTCTATAGGACTTCTTGTTCAACTTCATATCTAACCTGCCTATAGGGATCATCTAAAATTCTACACATTTGTCACCGTTTAGATATCATGTTTTAGGGCTCAATTAATTATAACCCAGTAGCATGCTGAAATCAGTAACATGTAGAAACAATGCCTATAGGGGTCCATAAGTATAATCCTGTTTGTTTCTACTCACATGCAATGTTAGGATCTAAAATCAGTAACGCATAGAAATCATGCCTATAGGGACTCTTAAATAAATCTGATTCGCTTCATTCACAGTCGATGTTAGATATCATGCTCCTAGGGATTAAAATCAGTAATTGTAGATACTATCACCTGCAGAATCTGTAACCAGTCTAATTTAATTTTGTCCATTCTGAACCTCTTTTCAATAATCTAATTCCCTTGCTTAACGAGGTTTAGCAAGCATGCCTATAGGATTTTGAACATTTCGTTCTGAGTTTTATTATTTCATCATTCTGAATTAAGTAGATACTATGCCTATAGGACCTCGTTTGAACACCTAGGCAAGCCTTAGGCAATTTAAAATAAAACTGGACTCGCTCCTGTTATTTGTTTTAGTATTACAATCAGTAGGTAGGCCCGATTCTGTTTCCTAACTGAGTCATGTAATAAGCCAGGCCTGTTGCAATACAACAATCTCCTCTTCCCTCAAGTATATTTTTAGAATCAGACCTTACTCATTTATTTAAGTCGTGCTATTGGATTATTTTGCTTTGAGGAGATATACTTGAGCCTTATGTGTTTTTGTGTTTCCCATTTTATGTGCAGTCGTTATATGTTTTGTATGTCGCCTTAGATTTTTACCTTTGAAACTTCAAATAAGCCTAACATCCCTCCTTTTAGGATTAGTAGTCCTAAATGCCTCCGGGACTGATAGGAATGGGACGGGTAATAGCATACAATAGTAATCGAGACCAATCCGCGCTTTAATACCTTATCGGGGTGGGAAGGGTAGATATGGATATGATGACTGGTGCGTTAATACCACGTGTAGCCCCTCTCTTGAGGAGTGATTACCGGGTATTGAATTGATGTGATCCATATTAAATACAAACCTAGGACCCTTTTCCTTTACTCCCTTTTTCCTTTAAAAGCATTGCAATTCCTGTTTAAAAATCCGTTCTTTTAATTGCTCTTTCAAAATCTGTTTACTTCAACCATTGTGTATTGAAATTCCCTCTTATTTGAGCCTTATTTGCTTATATGTTAATTGCACCTCAAATTCACAATAACTGTCTGGCCGGGAACCACAATAGTGGATCCTGAGGGGTGCCTAACACCTTCCCCTTAGGATAATTTCAAGCCCTTACCCAATCTCTGGTTATTCAAACAAACTTAGAATTGAATCTCTATTGGTGTCCTAATGCACCTTAATCATTAGGTGGCGACTCTTCAAATGCAAACCCAGTTCCTAAAAGGAACGAGTTGTCCCTCCTAATGTCATAAACCCGATTTCTGTGAAGGAAAAAGGGGGCGCGACACCAAGCAGAATCGAACTCGATACATCACAAAAAGTTGTTCATTGGGTCGAACCCGTATAGGAGAAAATGAGTGATAATGGATCGAGAACTGATCCCGCCATCATGAAGATGCTCGAAGAGCTCACTAAACGGATTGAATCGAGAGAAAAGAAGATCGAGGCTAATGATAAAAAGGCAGAAACGTACAACTCTCGGGTTGATCAAATACGAGGGAACCCCCGATTCTGAAGGGTTTGGATTCGAAAAAGATTGTACAAAAGCCTTTCCCACCAAGTGCGGCTCTGAAGCCCATTCCGATGAAATTCCACATGCCAGAAATTCCCAATTATAATGGAACCATTGATCCTAGTGAGCATGTCACTTCTTATACATGCGCAATAAAAGGAAACGACTTAGAAGACGATGAAATTGAATCTGTTCTATTGAAAAAAATTGGATAATTTGCCGCCCAATTCCATCGATTCTTTCTCCATGCTTGCCAATTCGTTCTTAAAGGCGCACGCCGGAGCAATAAAGGTCGCGACTAGGAAGTCGGACCTCTTCAAAGTGAGACAAAAGGACAATGAAATGTTAAGGGAATTCGTGTCTCGATTTCAGGTGGAGCACATGGACCTACTACCGGTTACCGATGATTTGGCTATCCAAGCCTTTACTCAGGGTTTGAACGAGCGAAGTTCGGTAGCATCACATCAACTAAAGTAGAATTTGATTGAATATACGATAGTAACCTGGGTCGATGTGCCTAATCGATACCAATCAAAGATCAGGGTCGAGGATGATTACTTGGGAGCCCCGTCCAGTTCCGTTTACCTAAGTAGATCCGAAGGCAGGATTCAAAGAGACATCATAGAGAGCCCTGAACGAACAGAGATCGGTACCAACCACATAGCGCAGATCGTAGAAACAACAGATCAGGATGTAATCCCGTTCGAAATGATCAAAGGAATGATCGGGGTCAAAATTCTCGTGGGCTCATGAGTAAGTATGGATTCGATAAACATGTCGAGCCTAAAGAAGCACCACGGTTATTGAATACAACTTCAGCGTTGATACTTCAGGTATTGTGTCATCCATTGGACGAATCAAAGGATACTAGGTGGCCTAGACCCCTACAGACCGATCCAGCTCAAAGGAATACAAATAAAATGTGCAAGTACCATGGAACCCATGGTCACAGAACCGAAGACTGCAGACAGTTAAGGGAGGAGGTAGCTCGTTTATTCAACGAGGGTCACCTTCGAGAGTTCTTGAGTGATCGAGCTAAAAATCACTTCAAAGACAGGGACGCAAATAGGAAAAACGAACATGAAGAACTGCAGCATGTGATTTATATGATCATCGGCGGGGTCGATGTTCCTTAAGGCCCGATACTCAAACGCACCGAAGTGACAATCACAAGGGAGAAACAAACACGGGATTACTTACTAGAGGATACCTTATCTTTCAACGATGAGGATGCAGACGGAATCGAACAGCCTCACAACGACGCATTGGTAATATCCATCCTTATGAATAAAATTCAAGTTAAACGTGTGTTGATTGATCCAGATAGCTCAGCGAATATTATTCGATCGAGGGTCGTAGAGCAGCTCGACCTTCAGGATCAAATCGTGCCTACAGCTCGAGTGCTCAACGGTTTCAACATGGCGAGTGAAACCACCAAAGGAAAATCATGTCGCCAGTAAACGTGGCCGGAACTATCCAGGAAACAAAGTTCCACGTGATCGAAGGTGATATGAGGTATAATGTGCTGCTCAGAAGACCTAGGATCCATAATATGAGGGCAGTACCTTCAACGCTTCATCAAGTCTTGAAATTCCAACACCGTAAGGAGTCAAAACGGTGTACGGCGAACAACCAGCAGCCAAAGAGATGTTTGCAATTAATGAAGAATACCAGTATCGGCACTAACATCAACAAAGGGACCAGAATAAAAAGAAAAGCAGGAAGTCAAATAGCAACCATAATCGCCAGCCTCGACCAGATCGGAACAGCGGGAAATTATCGAGGATGATGATTGTATGATACCTCGAACCTTCTTAATCCCCAATAATTCCGATGCCACAAAGTCGACGATCGAAGAGCTGGAGCAAGTCATACTGATCGAGCATTTGCCCGATCGAAAGGTATACCTAGGCACGGGGTTAACTCCCGAGCTCAGGGAAAAACTCATTAAATTTTTTATTAAAAATATGGATTGTTTTGCTTGGTCCCACCTTGACAAGACAGGGATCCCACCGGAGATCACCACTCATCGATTGAGTTTGGACCCAAAGTTCAGACCCATAAAGCAAAAGAGAAGGCCACGGTCCGAGTTAAAGCATGCATTCATCAAGGACGAGGTAACCAAACTTTTCAAAATAAGATCCATCCGGGAAGTAAAATATCCCGAATGGTTAGCAAACGTAGTTATAGTCTCCAAGAAGGGGAATAAACTTAGAATGTGCATAGACTACAAATACTTGAACAAAGCATGCCTTAAGACTCCTTTCCTCTATCGAATATCGATCGCATGATCGATGCCACGGCCGGCCACGAGATCCTCAATTTTCTCGATGCCTACTCCTGGTACAACCAAATACAAATGAACCGGGAGGATCAAGAAAAAACTTCGTTTATCACTAAGTACGGTACTTATTGCTATAATGTAATGTCGTGTGGGCTAAAAAATTGCCAGTGCTACTTATCAACGCCTAGTAAACAAATAGGTAAATCAATGGAGGTTTATATTGATGACATGTTAGTTAAGTCCCTGCGCGCAGAGGACCATTTGACACATTTACAGGAAACCTTCGACATATTGAGAAGATACAACATGAAGCTCAACCCCGAGAAATATGCATTCAGGGTCGGTTCAGGCAAGTTCCTCGGCTTTATGGTATCAAATCGGGGAATCGAGATCATCCCCGATAAAATCAAGGAAATTGAAGACATTACAGTCGTGGACAGCGTTAAGGTCGTACAAAGGTTAATAGGACGGATAGCTGCTTTAGGCCGATTCATCTCGAGGTCTTCAGATCGAAGACATAGGTTCTTCTCACTGATCAAGAAGAAGAATAATTTCATTTGGACCCCAAAATGCCAACAGGCATTGGAAGAATTAAATCGGTATCTTTCGAGCCCACCGTTGCTTCACACTCGAGCAACTCTACTTATATTTGGCAGTCTAGGGGGTCGCAGTAAGTGGTGTCCTAGTTCAAGAAGAGCAAGGTACTCAATTTCCTGTTTACTATGTTAGCCGAACTTTAGGTGAAGAAGAGACCCGGTACCCACACTTAGAAAAATTATCACTTGCTCTAATAAGCGCCTCTAGCAAATTAAAACTGTATTTTCAATGTCATCCAATTTGTGTTGTAACCACTTATCCCCTTCGCAACATTTTGCACAAGCCCAAGCTCTCGGGCCGACTAGCCAAATGGTCCGTCGAAATCAGTGAGTACGATATCGAGTATCAAGCCCGAACGCCCATCAAGTCTCAAATCTTAGCAGAATTCGTGGCCGAATTTACACCAGCCCTCATGCCCGAGGTCGAAAAGGAACTATTGCTAAAAACGGGTACATCCTCGGGGGTGTGGACCCTTTTCACAGATGGAGCTTCCAATGTGAAGAGGTGCGGGCTAGGCATCATTTTGAAACCACCCACAGGCAATACGATTAGACAATCTATCAAAACCCCTAAGTTGACTAACAATAAGGCCGAGTATGAGGCCATCATTGCAGGTCTCAAGTTGGCTAAAAGTTTGGGAGCAGAGGTCATCGAGGCCTAGTATGATTCCCAACTCGTGGTTAACCAGGTCAACAAAACCTTTGAGGTTCGAGAAGATCGAATGCAGAGGTACTTGGACAAATTGTAGGTAACCTTACACCGGTTCAAAGAATGGACCCTACTCTATGTACCTCGAGAGCAGAACGGAGAGGCCGATGCCCTCGCAAATTTGGGGTCATCAGTCGAAGATGATGAAATTATCTCAGAGACTGTCATACAGCTTTCAAAGTCGGTAGTCGAAGAAGGCCACGCCAAAATAAACTCCACAAGCCTAACTTGGGATTGTAGGAAGAAATATATCGATTATCTGAAGAATGGGAAACTTCTGCCGGACCCTAAGGAATCGAGGAATCTGTGAACAAAAGCTTCACGATTCACATTGTCCGAAGATGGAACATTGTACAGAAGGATGTTTAATGGGCCGTTGGCAATATGCTTGGGTCCGGGAGACACTGACAATGTCCTACGAGAAATTCATGAGGGTACTTGCAGGAACCATTCCGATGCTGAATCACCGGTTCACAAAGTCATCAGAGCAGGATTCTATTGGGACAGTATGGAAAATGATACTAAGGAGTTCGTTCGAAAATGCGACAAATACCAAAGACATACACCAATGATCCACCAACCCGGGGAGTAACTTCATTCAGTCCTATCCCCATGTCTATTCATGAAATGGGGAATGGATATCATCGGCCCCAGGTAAAGTTAAGTTCATTTTATTTATGACTGACTATTTCTCTAAGTGGGTTGAAGCACAGGCCTTCGAGAAATTCAGAGAAAAAGAAGTCATAGACTTCATTTGGGATCATATCATATGCCGATTCGGGATGCCCGCCGAGATCGTGTGCGACAACGGAAAAATAATTCATCGATAGCAAAATGACAAAGTTCCTCGAAGATCACAAGATAAAAAGGATCCTGTCGATGCCATATCATCTTAATGGGAACGGACAGGCCGATCAACAAACAAGACCATCATTCAGAACCTAAAGAAAAGGTTGAACAACGCTAAGGGGAAGTGGAGAGAAATTTTGCGCGAAGTCCTTTGGGCGTATCGAACAACGTCGAAATCTAGTACGGGGGCAACACCATTCTTCTTAGTACATGGCGCCAAAGCCCTGATCCCAGTAGAGGTCAGGGAACCCAGCGTCAGGTTTCGATACACGATGGTAGAATCAAATCATGAAGCTATGAACACGAGCCTCGAATTGCTAGATGAAAAACGGGAAGCTGCCCACGTTCGAATGGCCGCCGAGAAACAGCGAATCGAAAGATACTGCAATCGAAAAGCCAATCTTCGACGCTTCAAAATTTGGGACTTAGTTCTGAGAAAAGTCACCATCACCACTCGAGACACAAACGAGGGAAAGCTCGATCCAATTTAGGAGGGACCGTATCAGGTCCTCGGCATCGTCGGAAAAGGATATTTAAACTTGGCACGATAGACGGCGAACAATTGCCAAATAATTGGAACAAATCACTCCTCAAGAGATATTATTGCTAAGGTATGGTTTTCTCCGTTTTTCGTTTATATTCGATACTGACTTATAACAGGTGTTCGATCAAAGATATCGGGAAATTCTTCAATACAAAGACCTCAGGTTTTAAAGCACGTGTTGCACTCTTTATCCCTTCGATCGGTTTTTATCCTATATGGGTTTTCCGTCAAGGTTTTTAACGAGTCAACAATTATCTGTGCTACCTAGGGACAATTCAACAGTATCCGAAGCTTCTTTACAATCAACCTCAAATATTGGGGGGCATCACCCTCAGATGTCATGTTTTCAAGGAAGATGCTTTGTGTCAACGGGGTCTCAATATGAAAATTTTGTAATGGGCCAAATGGTCAAATGAACCGTGCCCATGTGGATTGCCCGAGCCCTAATAACAAAATATGTACGTATGAATGATCTATTGAAAGAAGTACTTTTTCCTTTTCAGATGTTCCATGCCTGTGAGCACGTGATTTTTGCCCTATATGAATTACCCCTATAATTTCAAACAAAATGACTTCTTTTCATTTTTTTTTTTTTGATTATTTTTAGTTTTGTTGATTTTGTGACATTTTTCTGGTATTTGTTCGCATTTTGTCTGTGCATTTCAATTCATAAAAAATACAAAAATATCTTGCATTTAGGATTTAATTTTGCATTTTAGGATTAATTGGAAAATCAATTGTTTTATAAAAAGGAAAATCACAAAAATAGTTAACTTGCACTTTTGGTTTTAATTTTTGATCTTTGAGTAGTTTTCTTTTAGTTAGTGCTCCTTTATTAATTATGGCAATTACTATTTGGGTTTAATTAGTGTATTTAGGTCAATTAGGGTCTAGGAATTAATTTAGATTTTTTCTAATTTTGAAAACAACAAAAAAAAGAATTTGTGAAAAGAAAAGAGATTTTTGGGCCAGTCATTAATTCTCTCACCCAGGCCCAATTGAGTCCCCCCTGACCGCCAATACCAGGCCCAAATCCCTCAGCCTCAGGAGCTTAGAAACGACGTCGTTTCCAGTTAATGGAGTCAAAACAATCTGAACCATTGATCTCCACCTGATCAATGGCCAAGAAAGCCTCCCCTCTTTCACATAATGATGTCCGAAATCAGAGACTCCTTATTTCCCCCAAATACACCCGTTACTCCATCTCCCTTACATCTGAAGCCCTATTCAGCCATGGTCGCCGATGAGAAGCTTCAACCACCACCAGAAATTGGCCATGCCATCACCACCCTTCTTGTATCCTATTCTTTCACCATTTTTCCCAAAATCCTCGCCAAATCAGATCGATTTTCAAATCTAGAGATTGAAAAGAGA
>NW_017671000.1:376676-387303 GCF_001879085.1 Nicotiana attenuata
TTTGGGCCATGTGTTAGGCCCAAAGCTTGGCCTACTTACCCAATAAACGACCTGGCCTTTGTTAGCCCCAGGAACATATTGTCATCAGAGCTGGGCTAAACCTCTAAGGCCCAAGAAATTATTATAAGTCAAAACCCTTTAAAAATTACATTAGGAATCCGGGGTATTAATTTGCAATATAAATTTGGGTTTGCGAGTTAGGTAGCGGGTTCAAACTAAGAGGGTCCTCCCTTTTGTTTGAATTCGGACTTGAACTTAAGGCCCGAATCTATAAATGCGAGTTAATTGGCCTTTTTTAGAGACAAATATAATAATTAGAAAATCATAGTTTGCTTTAGGTTGGCCTTTAAATAATAAAGTGAGATGAGCCTCGCCAAATAAAACACATGAATTACGGGGGCCTCATTAAATGATTAATTAAAAAAATATATAGAAATTGGGGTGTGCCGTTTAGCGAATTTCACGGCCCTCCGCAAAGTTTATCAACACGTTAGACGCTTTAGACGCGCTTTTAATAATTTTACCTTCCTAAATACGGGTGTGCATTTCATGCAACCCAAATCCAAATCCCAAAACGTTGAATAAAAATGTGTCGAGGATCCGGGTGCATTTCATGTGACGTGATCCGAAAGCACGTTTTTAAACGACTGTTCACTTGCTTAAAAATTAACTAAAAGCGGTAAATAATCTTAAAATTGCACTATAGGTTGGAACATGCAAAAAATTAGATTTTTAGCCATTTATAATAATTTAAGCGACCGTGCTAGAACCACGGGATTCGGGGGTGCCTAACACCTTCCCTCGGGTCAACAGGATTCCTTATTCAGAATTTCTGGTTCGCAGACTCCAATTGGGAAGTCGACAATTTTCCTCGATTTGGGATTTAAGTTAAACCGGTGACTTGGGACACCAAAAGCCAATCCTATCCCAAGTGGCGACTCTAAAAACAAATAAACAATCCCATTTCGAATAATATCACTTTAAATGGAAAAACTCCCTTATACATTATCCTTCGGGGTAGGTGTGTAAAAAAGGAGGAGTGACAGCTCTGGCGACTCTGCTGGGGATTACGAACCCAGAATTTCGATTCAGGGTTCAAGAATTCGAGCTTAGCATAATTGTTATGTTTGGCTTTATCTGATTTTTCTACATGTTCCATGCTATATGTGCTAAATGTTTTACCGCTTTGATATTTGTTGAAATTGTATATATAAACTGTCGCGAATCCCTTCCTCTCTCTGAGTCTTCTACATCATGGAGAAGGGTGCACTTCATGTAGCTTCTCTTCTGTTTAGAGTCATTCCCAATTTAGAACAAGGTTTGGATAAGTTGCTAAGCCGGCGGAGCTTCTGTATCCCCGGTACGCTGCCTCCCCCTCGGCTCGAGTTGTCCGCTCGGGTAAGCCAGGTCTACACCAATAAACCTAGGGTTTAAACCTAGAAGAACAAAACCTCATGCCGGATCCCTAGTAGGACGTTTGTTTGCATCATGTGCATTTGACTTAGGGGACTCAACACAGGGGCTGGGTCCGTCTAGGACAGGTGACCTGAAATGAATTGACCATCCTGATGCATCTTACGTGCTACTTGCGCATTTATTTGCTCGGCTTTGCATGTTGACCGGCTTGTCTAAATGAGTGAATTATGAAAAATAAGCAGTGTTAGGACTAAGTAAGGGTGGCCATTTGTTTTGAAAAAAAAAACCCAATGCCCAAATAGTACCTAAATGCTGCCGGATTTGTGAAAAATGAAAAAAAAAAGAGAAAGAGAAAAAATATTTGAAAAATAGTTGTTAAAAATACATTTTTGATTTTGGAAAATCTGCCCGAACTACGCTGGTTTGATTCTCACCGGATGTGAGATACGTAGGCAACTCCCATCGGGTCCAACCACCCTTTTGCAAAAATAGCCAAAAATACCAAAATTTTAATTTTTGTCACAAATAAGTCCGGTGATGCCATTCTTGCTTAAAATAAGCCGAATGTCCTCAAAAGGACGCCGGAAGGCTGTTTTTGCAAGAACAGCCACCTTGAGTCATTTTCAATGGTTTGCGGGCACAACCTTAAAATCTCCCTCCCGGAAGTGCTGAAAGGCCGTATATGCAAAACCGAGTCTTTGTTTTCTTAAATAAAAGTTTTGAAAAATAGCCACTTTTTCCTTTTAGGTCAAAATAAATCATTAAAATACTCCTTAGATATCTTTCTTTCATAAATAATAAATATTAAAAAAAATACAAATTTTGAAAATTGAGTCCGAAAAATATTTTTGCTCAAAAGTCAAAAACATTTTCATAAAAGTCCCTCTTCCGAAAATTAAGAGGCAACTTTCAAAATCCAAAAAAAAAAATATTTTCCTTTCGTGTTAGAAAAAGAGAAAATAATTGAAAATTCAAACAAAAATATTTCTTTCTACCTCTAAAATTCCCAAAGTTCCAATAAAAAGAAAAGGAATTTTTTTTCTAGAAGTCTTTCTTTCAAAAAATAAAAAAGAAAAATCAAAATCAAAAATCAAAATCAATAATATTTTCCTTTCCTTTCCAAAGCATTTCTTTCAAAAATTCAAAAAAAAGTTAGTTTATTTACCTTATTTGCAAGAACTACGCTTGGTCTGATTCATGCGGGGTCATGATACGTAGGCAATCATCATAGGATTCGACCGTAACCCTAAGGAAGAAAAAAAAAGAAAAATACGAGGGAAGAAATAAAGGAAAAACAAGAGAGAAAAAAGAAACGCAAAAGAAGAAAATAAGGCATTGAGAGAAAAACCATGGCCAAGGAAAAGAAAAGAGCGAAAAATGAAATAAAGAGAGAAGAAGGAAAAGAAAATGAGAGAAAAAACAAAAAGAGAAAGAAAAGCGAAGGGAACAAAAGAAAAGCCGGGATGACGCATGCAATCGAAGTAAACATGTAGATATTCATTTAACTGTATAGGTGCATCACATTCCAATGTGCAGTTACCGATCTGTTATTTGTTCACACTAACCATTGTTGCTGTAAATCCAGCTTAGCTTTTAGAAACGGTGGTTGGTTGTGGTACGCTGGCATCACATCAATACTTCACCAGATCAAGAGGCAGCATAGAAATGTCTACAGATATGACTCTGCCTGCAATTCCCATATCCGAAGACAGTCCCATCTCGGGGGTCCCGGCCTCTGAGTCTTTTACAACTGAAGAAAATTGGATCTTGCGCCTGCGATTGATGGAAATGTGGGATGCTTGGAACAACGGAAAGGAACCTCCAAGCACCATTCCCGGATTCCCGGAGTTATTCCCTAGATCTGGAGGTGCTACTACTGTCCCCATTAGCCACCCAAACACTCCTTTGGGACAACCTACCATAACTGCTCACTTCCTAGGAACACCTTCTGAGGTTCGCCCCTAGGTGCTCCCATCCGGAGCTGCTCCCAACATCTTTACGGCTCCACCATGCTCTACAACCACACAACCATCGCTACCCAAAAATACTATTGACTCTTCAGTCTTCACATTCCAAAATCCCGTCTTCCAGGCTGACCCCCCTCATTATCCTCAATATACTTACTCTCAGCAGCCACCATACGAGCTTACACTAGGTCAGGACAAAATCCCCAAAGCCCTAGAGCAGGATGAGATGGCAAAGAGAATGAGAAGCCTCGAGCAGAGCTTAAAAAATATGCAAGGCTTGAGCGGGCAAAAGAGTGTCTCCTATGCAGACCTATGTATGTTCCCGCATGTACATTTGCCATCAGGTTTCAAAATACCAAAATTTGAGAAGTATGACGGGCACGGTGAACCCATTGCTCACCTGAAGAAGTATTGCAATCAGTTACGGGGAGCCGGTGGCAAAGAGGAATTGTTGATGGCGTATTTTGGAGAAAGCTTAATCGGCATTGCCTCAGAGTGGTATATGGACCAAGACATGTCACGTTGGCATATTTGGGACGACCTTGCCAGAGACTTTGTTAGGCAATTTCAGTACAATATAGACATTGCGCCGGACAGGAACTCCTTGGCTAATCTAAAGAAGAAACCCTCAGAAAGTTTTCGAGAATATGCAATTAAGTGGCGCGAACAGGCGTCAAGAGTGAAGCCTCCAATGGATGAGGTAGAAATGGTCACTGTATTTCTTCAGGCCCAGGAATCGGACTATTTTCAGAACATGATGTCGGCCATGGGCAAACCTTTTGCAGAGGCGATTAAGATTGGTGAAATGGTGGAGAATGGTCTGAAGACAGGAAGAATCTTGAGTCAGTCGGCCATTAGGGCAACCTCCCAATCCATCCAAGGGGGGTCTGGAGGAATGGCCAAGGGTAAACAGAAAGAAGAAACGGTTATGGCAGCATCAGGGGCAAGAAGACACTGGGCCCCTAGGCCCATCTTCTCTGAAAGAACCCTCAACATCACTACCCTCACCATGACATGGCTTATGATCCTCAACCGTATGCGGTCATGAATGCTCAACCCTTTGCTCGGCCACAACCACATGCCAATAGAAACCAAGCTCCATTTCAAAGAAATCAGCCTCCTCAGCAAAACCACTATAACCCCCATCCTCCGCAGAATAACTTCCGTCCTCGGGAACTACCCGGGATACCAAACTTTACCCCAATTGGTGAATCTTACTCCAGCCTATTCCCGAAACTTGTCCAAATGGGTCTACTGCAGCCGGTTCCTCAGAACAGACAAAACCCGGCATCGCCTGCCTACAGAGCTGGTGTCAGGTGTGCATACCATTCAGGGGCGGAGGGCCATCATACAAATGACTGTTGGACTCTGAAACAAGCGGTGGAGAACTTAATAGAGCAAGGGAAAATTGTGTCGAGGGATGAGGATGTCCCAAATATAAACAATAATTCGCCGCCCGCTTACAACAACGGGCCAGTAATCGAGATGATCTGTGAAGACAAAGAATTTGATCCAGCATTAAAAGCTATAATTGCTATCGCTGATATAGAAGGAAAGCCAAAGGTGGCCCCGAAGCAAGAGAAAGGGGAAAAGAAGAGCAAAATCACCAAGACAGAACCAGAAAAGAAAGCTGATATGGTGCGGGGGACAATCAAACCACCTTGGCTGAGTGAGCCGGTGGTTATTGGATGCGTACCACAGAAGCCTATGACGAACCCTGCTGCGGTACCATGGAATTATCATCAGACGGTGGTTACATACAAGGGTAAAGAGATCTTGGGAGAGCTGTTAGAAAACCCCCCTGTTGAGAAATATTCAAATATAGAGGAGATAAACAATGCCACCAGAAGGCGTTTCCCGCCTAAGAAGCCTGTGAGTGCTGAGGAAGTAGAAGTGTTCTTCCAAAAAATGAAAATGGCTGATTATGAGGTGGTATATTTGTATGAAACTTTTGTCAAGCCTAAATACGGTAAAGAGGAAGATGATGAGGTTTTCATAGCTGAAGAAAGTGAGGAAATACGTGGGGCAATGAGGAAAATGCTCTACGAAACCCACATGGTCCAGTCGGGAGAAGGGACTAGCACCGCTGAGGTGCNTCGAGAATATGCAATTAAGTGGCACGAACAGGCATCGAGGGTGAAACCGCCCATGGATGAAGTAGAAATGGTCACTGTTTTCCTCCAGGCCCAGGAAGCAGATTACTTTCAGAATATGATGTCGGCCATGGGCAAACCTTTTACAGAGGCGATTAAGATTGGGGAAATGGTAGAAAATGGTTTGAAAACGGGCAGGATTCTGAGTCAGTCGGCCATCAGAGCAACCTCCCAAGCCATCCAAGGCGGGTCTGGAGGAATGGCCAAAGGTAATAAGAAAGAAGAAACGGTTATGGAAGCCTCAGGGGCAAGGAGACACCGCTAGACCCATGTTTTCTGAGAGAACCCCTCAACATTACTACCCTCATCACGATATGGCTTATGCTCCTCCACCTTATGCGGTCATGAACGCTCAACCCTTCGGCCGGCCGCAGCCACATACCAACAGAAATCAACCTCCATTCCCAAGAAATCAGCCTCCCTACCAGAACCACTATAATCCTCGACCTCCGCAGAATAACTTCCGTCCTCGGGAACCACCCAGGAGACCAAACATTACCCAAATTGGTGAATCTTACTCTAGTCTATTCCCGAAACTTGTCCAAATGGGTCTACTACAGCCGGTCCCCCAGAACAGAAAAAACCCGACATCGCCTGCCTACAGAGCTGATGTCAGGTGTGCATACCATTCAGGGGCAGAGGGCCATCATACAAATAACTGTTGGACTCTGAAACAAGCGGTGGAGCACTTAATAAAACAAGGAAAAATTGTGTTGAAGGATGAGGATGTCCTAAATGTGACCAATAATCCGTTGCCCGCTCACAACAACGAGCCAGTAATCGGGATAATTTGTGAAGATAGGGAGTTTGATCCAGCCTTAAAAGCTATAATTGCTATCACTGATGCGGAAAGAAAGACAAATGTGGCTTCAAAGCAAGAGGAAGGGGAAAAGAAGAGCAAAATCACCGAGACAGAACCAGAAAAGAAAATTGATTTGAAAAAAGGAACACAAATGTACGTACCCAAGCAAGCCTATGTGGTGCGGGGAATAATCAAACCACCTCGGCTGAGTGAGCCAGTGGTTATTGGACGCGTACTACAGAAGCCTATGACGAGCCCTGCTGTGGTACCATGGAATCATCATCAGACGGTGGTTACGTACAAGGGTAAAGAGATCTTAGGTGAGCTGCTAAAAAAACCCTTGTTGAGAAATATTCAAATGTATAGGAGATAAACAATGCCACCAGAAGGTGTTTCCTGCCTAAGAAGCCTGTGAGTGCTGAGGAAGTAGAAGTATTCTTTCAAAAAATGAAAATGGCCAATTATGAGGTGGTACATTCTATGAAACTTTTGTCAAGCCTAAGTATAGTAAAGAGGAAGATGATAAGGTTTTCACGGCTGAAGAAATTGAGGAACTAAGTTGGGCAATGAGGAAAATGCTCTACGAAACCCACATGGTCCAGCAGGGAGAGGGCACTAGCACCGCTGAGGTGCTATACATGGGACCAAGCGCCAAGCTTCAAAACTGGAAGGCTATGCCATTCCCGATCAGGCGAGAGTTCCGGTAGACCCGTCCTGCTACTTTTTCTGCATCCCGAGTTATTTCAGGGTGTAACTCGGATGTTTCTTTTAGTTTCTGGTCTTTAAGTTCCCGAATGTGAACCCTGTTATCTTTAAAATTCCAAGAAATGAAATCAATATTTGATCGTTCATTTTTCTTTATCCTTTCTGATTTTGCTATTTTTCTCCTTCATTTCTTCTCTTTAGCTCTAATAATGGAGCTTTAAATAATATGACATGCTTGCGGACTTCATGCCTAGATCCCAAAATGCTGTCAGATTTTCGAAATAATGGATCAAGAGTCGAAATACAAAGAAGGTAACCTTGAGGAAATAAAACAAAGAATTGGAACAATTAAAGGAAAATTGGTTCGCGGGTTGGAAAGGTCCATACATTACAACAAAAGAGTGTGCTGTACTCAGGGCACATCCGGGCAGTTGTACCAACAAAGAATGGCCCGCGCTTACAACAAGAAGGTGCGTCCCAGGAATTTTGAAGTGGGACAACTCGTGTTAAGACGCATTCTCCCTCATCACCAGGAAGCAAAAGGAAAATTCGCTCCTAATTGGAAGGGTTCATACATCATCCGAAAGATATTGCCGAGAGGAGCATTGTATTTGGGAGATATTGAAGGAAATGATCCCGAAACAGCTGTGAATGCGGATGCAGTAAAAAAGTACTATGTCTAGGTTCTCTACGGTGTTAGTTTTTGTGCAATTGAGATGACGAAGGCTTTTCTTATCGCTATCCAAACACTATCAACCCTTCGTAAACCCATTTGAGCCGGTTACACTCCTTTGGCTACCCTCTTTGGAACCCGGAAGTATTATCGGAAAAAAAGGGAAAAAGAGAAAAAAAAAAAGAAAAAAAAAGAAAAAGAAAATATGATGAAAAAAAGAGAAGAAGAGAAAAGAAAAGAAAAAGAAAAAGAAAAGAAAAGAAAACAAAAACAAAAACAAAAACAAAAACAAAAATAATTTTGTCTGAACTACGTTTGACTTGATTCCGAAAGGATACGTAGGCAGCCTCTCGCTGAGGTTCAGTCACACCAGAACAAAAATCCCAATTTCCCCAAAAGATGAAACTGGGGCAGATGATATAATGGTTCGGCCATGAATCCGCCGAAATGGTTCCTAAGTTGTAGTTCCGCCCAAAATCCTTTTTACCTCAAAACCTTGTCCAAGTCCTTCCGATCAATTGGCAAAGGCAGGGAAGTGGAAAACGTTATTGTTGGAATCTGACACAATGCAAATTGAGAGAAATAAAATGAGAGAGTCTTATCGGTGAAAACCTTCGGGCACCATAAGGCGATGGTGAGTAGAGAAACTGAAAATGAGAGAGTCCGCTTAGTGAAAACTCACAAAGAGCACTATCGGGCGACGGTGAGAAGAGAAATGAGAGAGGTCGATTGGCGAAAACCCGCAAAGGGCGCTGTCGGCCGACAAGAAGACATCTCACCACTAAAAGAGTCCTGGCAAGGTTCCCTGGTTTTGAAATAAGGATCAATGGGTTCACGAGAAGCTGGAAAGTTTGTGTGGTCGGGCGTCCAGTCCAAGAAGCATATCGTGTTCATTCGAAGCCAGCATGCACCCCAGATAAGTCCTTCTTTCCCCCCGAAAGGGACGCTTCTCTTCAAACTCATACGCTTGCCTTTTTGCATACTTCTCTTTGAATCCCTTTCGGTTTAAAACTGATTCAGAATTACTACAAAGAAAGGTGGCAGGATT
Organism: Nicotiana attenuata; assembly: GCF_001879085.1. Taxonomy (NCBI): domain Eukaryota; kingdom Viridiplantae; phylum Streptophyta; class Magnoliopsida; order Solanales; family Solanaceae; genus Nicotiana; species Nicotiana attenuata. The sequence continues at coordinate 385,441 of NW_017671000.1, forward strand.
GGTTCCATCGGGCTCTGCCTGGCAAAAGCCGGAGGAAATGCCCAGCCTCAGCGAGTGCGTCAGGACAATCCCGACTGACCATGGTGGTTGATGCTTTCAAAGCAAAAACATTGGAAAAGAAAGGAAGTCAAAGGCAAAGGTCCCAAGGGCAGAATAAAGTGAAAAGGCTAGAGCCCACACGGGCGAGTCATAATGAAGCCCTGAGAGTTGGACCCGGTCGGTTTGAAAAGAGGTTCACCCTCAAGGCCAAGAAGCAGCAAGTTCTCAACGATAAAGGGGCCGGGATCAAGCAATTGGGATGATCAAGGCCACAGAACCAACCACCATTTCAAACTAACAAATTGTTCTTTGTTGAAAACAGGTCTTATTCAGAGCAACCGTGCAAGAAGCAGGTGCAGCCCAAAAGAAATGAAATGCGCAAGCGTTGAAACAGCTTTGCAGCAGGAAAACGCCCAAAAAGGAAGTTCCCCCCCCCCCCCCCCCCAAAATTCTGTCATGCGTTTTGCTAAAAAAAAAGGAAAACACATAAAGAGGAAAACAAAAGAAAAAGACAGAAGAAAAGAAATAAAAATGAACATCCCAAAAGAAAAACAAATCATGGTAGCATAGGATCCCATTCCTTAAATGTCCTGGCCAAAAAACCGAGGATCTCCCTAGCATAACCCAAGGAGCTTTTTCTTTCGAAATCCCGGCCAAAAAATCGAGGAGCCTTTTCTTTCCAAATCCGGGCCAAAAACCGAGGATCTCCCGGCCAAAAAACCGAGGAGCTTTTTCTTTATCCTGGCCAAAAAACCGAGGAAATCCCGGCCAAAAAAACCGAGGAGCTTTTTCCAAAAAACCGAGGATCTCCCGGCCAAAAAAACCGAGGAGCTTTTTCCAAAAAACCGAGGATCTCCCGGCCAAAAAACCGAGGAGCTTTTTTCTTTCCCAATCCCGGCCAAAAAACAGAGGATCTCCCTGGCAAAAACAGAGGAGCTTTTTCTCTTGAATGGAAAAGAGATGTAACTCCAGTTCCTTCGGAATCGGTAGTCAATCCTATTTCCGATAGTTCCAAATCCCGGCCAAAAAACCGAGGNCCAAGCATGCTGTTGACTCTTCAGTCTTCACATTCCAAAATCCCGTCTTTCAGACTGACCCTCCTTATTATACTCAATATACCTACTCTCAGCAGCCATCATACGAGCTTACACCGGGGCAGGACAAAACCCCCAAAGCCCCAGAGCAGGATGAGATGGTAAAGAGAATGAGAAGCCTCGAGCAGAGTTTAAAAAACATGCAAGGCTTGAGCGGGCAAAAGAGTGTCTCCTATACAGACCTATGTACGTTCCCACATGTACATCTGCCACCAGGTTTCAAAACACCAAAATTTTAGAAGTATGATAGGCACGGTGACCCCATTGCTCACCTGAAGAAGTATTGCAATCAGTTACGGGGAGCCGGTGGCAAAGAGGAATTGTTGATGGCGTATTTTGGAGAAAGCTTAATCGGCATTGCCTCAGAGTGGTATATGGACCAAGACGTGTCACGTTGGCATATTTGGGATGATCTTGCCAGAGACTTTGTTAGGCAATTTCAGTACAATATAGACATTGCGCCGGACAGGAACTCCTTGGCTAATCTAAAGAAGAAACCCTCAGAAAGTTTTCGAGAATATGCAATTAAGTGGCGCGAACAGGCGTCAAGAGTGAAGACTCAAATGGATGAGGTAGAAATGGTCACTGTATTTCTTCAGGCCTAGGAAGCGGACTATTTTCAGAACATGATGTCGGCCATGGGCAAACCTTTTGCAGAGGCGATTAAGATTGGTGAAATGGTGGAGAATGGTCTGAAGACAGGAAGAATCTTGAGTCAGTCGGCCATTAG
>NW_017671001.1:0-2398 GCF_001879085.1 Nicotiana attenuata
ATTTCGAAGCTCACCGGATTCCGGCCAAGTCGTCTCTGTCTAACTAAGTTTGTCACCTTTGACGTTTGCCTAAGGTTAGACCAGTACTTTCCTTCCTTTATTCTTTGCTTCGTTTTGGTTCTTGTTTTTCTTTGTTCCTTGTATTTCGTGTGTTTGAATCTGTGTGAATTCATTAGGTCTAATCGCAATAAGTTTTAGAGATTATACTTTTGTTTAATTACTATTTAGATGGCCTTGTGAATGTTGAGTGTTTGATTCATGTTATGTTAGTTTCAATTATCAAGAGTTTTGCATTTTTGTTGAGAATTCCATCTTTGATCTGTTTGAAGCCCTTATAATTTGATTAGGCCTGTTTGTCACACTTCAAGGGATCTTAGGGGAGTCAATTGTTAGTCCCAAAACTCTAGGGGTCCCAAAGGAAGAGTTAGGTTTTAAATAATTGATTGGGCTGGGGGTAATTCAGGGATTCTAGGTTGGGAGAGAATCATTTCTGTTGGATAGAAGTTTCCAGGGGATAGGATAAACGTGAGTCTGTTAGGAAGCAGGATTTTTAGATTCTTTAGAGGGGTAAAGGGGTAAAATAATCTAGTTTGAGAGGGGTAAAATGGGAAATGGCTAGCTAGGATAGGGCTGCCTTAGATATGCCTATATAAGGACCTCTTTCTCCTCATATTGAGCAGTTTTTGAACATTCTGAAAATCGGAGAGAGAAAAAGAGCTGAAAATCAAAAGAAAATATACAAAAGCTGCAGGAATTTTACTGTTTTATAGACCTAAGTGACCTAAGAGCTGAATAATACAGAAAAAGAAAGGCGGCTATTGTTTCATTGAGATTCTGCTTTACAGTTTGAAATTTTCACTCTCTGAATCAATTTTCTATTCGTTTGGACTTTGAAATGGTTTGAGGTTTAGTCATCAAAGTCAGATTTTGGTGTTTACTGGGTCGGTTATGTTCTGAAGCTGGTTTTGGCTTGCTGAACTGCATTTTCTGGGTCTTGAACTGTTGTGATTCACTGTTTCATCGGGTTAGAGATTAACTCTACTGTTCTACTGCTATTGCTGAGCCTGCTGCTTCTTACTTCTTCTTTATTTCTTCTTGTTCCAGGTATATCTTGATCCTCATGGATGTCACTTAACATGTAATTTGAAGCATGAGTTAAGAAGGAAATAAATGTGGTGCTAATTGTGGATTTCACTTATTTTTCTTTCAATTTTATGGTTACTTTGTAGCTTTGAAGCTTAGTTTGATGTATTTGTCAAAAAGGGGATGTAATTAATTAGATCATGTTAGTTTGTGTAGTATTCTCCCTATAATCTCGACTGGTCAGATGCTATACTGGTGTTGGATTTTGTTTGTGTGTTTATTTTGCTCTTATCCCTGATTTTAGCTTGTATTAATGCATGTAAGATGGGCTGCTAAGAATGGTTGCAAGTATCAAATATATGGTTGTTGGTTAGTATGAAACAATTCATGATGATAAGTAGGAGTTAGCAAATGACTGTTAATTGAATTCCGTGTATAGAATGTGGATATGGACATAGCTTTTCTAAATCTCTCGTTGATTCATAAGTTAGCTCTCAATTGAGGATCATTTGACACAAAGTTTAAAGCATGAAAAATGAGTTGGAATGAAACCTTTGCTGATACATGTTTGTTGAATTTGGTTGAACTAGTTTAATATGCAAGTGAAGTATCCATGTTGGCACAACACGTGAGTTGTGTTTGATTCAGATGTTATTAATGGTATTCAATTCCAGGTTTCATTTAGCAAACCAATTGTCTCAAACTCTTGATGAATCATGAATTGGGCCGTCCTTTGAGCCCTGGACCACGGGTCTACTCGAAATGAAATCGCAAGCATTGGTCATTTGGACCAATACGCTCAGCTCTAAGAATTGCCAATTGGGCGACCAAGTCAGGCTGTTGGCTTCATGCGTAGCCCAATTTCTTTTTACCTTTAACTTTTGGCCTTTTTCTTAAAATTAACCGGATCTCTATTTGCCTATATGATCAATAACCCTTTGATAGTCGAGGTGAGCCATAATTAGATAACTCATAGTGTATGACCCTCATGAATTAGTTTAGAAACCTCTAAGTTAAAATAATTTGAGGTGCGCCGCGCCAAATAAAATGATAATTGCGTGGCCCTCGTTTTAATTAGCTTTAACTCAACCTTAGAATTCGAGGCGTGCCATTTAGCAAATTCCATGGCCCTCGCAAAGTGCAAACGCGTAGTTGCTTTAGGCGCGTATTTTAATAATCTACTTTCCTAAACTCGGGTGCACATTTATGTGACCCAAATCCAAATCTCAACGATGTTAAAATATGTCAAAAGCCACGGGTATATTTATGTGACGTGGTTCGAGACGTGCTTTAATAACGTTGCAATTTTCTCTAA
>NW_017671001.1:4802-22165 GCF_001879085.1 Nicotiana attenuata
AGTTATAGGTCAACAAAGAAAACCTGTATAGAGGAATTTTATACGAGGACTAATGGGATCAGCTTGCTTGAAGAGGTCACGGGATAGATATCATACTTTCGGTCCCTCACTGCCAGCCAAATAGAGTGGACGTTTGGATGGTTATTTGTGGATGAAATCATATATATGCCAGCAACTGGGCCTCACTTCCTTTTGATGGGTCTTAGGAGCATTCAGCCCTATGCCCCGTATCGGGTTTTAAGACAGCTCGGGAGGTGCCAGATAGTGCCAAAAGATGAAGATCTTAGTGGCCGGGTAGTTGAGATTGGTCCTGATGGCCAGTTTCCTGAAGCAACAGTCCGCCAGATCTGGAGTGAGTGTCAATACTTGGCGGCAAATACCTGTGTACGGGATCGATCTAAAGGAGAAGTTTCACCTGGGTATCATGCTTGGTATAGAAGGGAAATTATATTTGGGAGGCCTGCCAAAAGGCCCCACCTCCAGGATTTTGTCGAATAATCACAAGAACAGTGGGCCTGGTTAGCTAAGGAGAATGAATACATGGCCAAAATAGGAGAGTTGGAAAAGCAGGTCCGAGACCTTCAGTTTGAAAACAGATTGCAAGCTGCAGCTGATAAGGGTGAAAAGAAGAAATTAGCCAAAGAAAATGAAGCCTTACGAGCCCAAATCCAAAAGATATGAAGATAGCAGCCGAAGAACCCGCCAGAAGCGCCAAAGATGAAAAGCTCATAGATAATTTAAGGCAGAAGGTGAATGACTGTAGTTTTGATCTGAACAAAGCAGAAAGTGAACTAGCCAGGGCTCGGAAGCAATTGGTTAAAAATGCAGAGGACGCCCGGTTAAGCAGTTGAAAGAAAAGTACGACGATGAAGTTGCGGGATTAAAGAAAAGGGTCATCACCACAGAGAACAAAATGATCAAACAGGCGAAAGAATTCAAGGTTGAAAGAGAACATTGTTACACAGCATTGGCACAATTAGAAATGGATTTGCAACAACTTCAGGAGCAAAATTAGGTAGCCGAGCAGACTTTGGAGGCCAGGGCCCAACAGATTGGGCGTTTGTTGCAAGAAAAAGGTGTCATCAGAGAGAGAATTGGAATCATCGCCGACTACATTGTTATGAAGTGCCGAGCCTGTGAAAACATGACCCGCACTACCTTTTTCGCGGCAATGATGACATTTGTTAAACAGATAATGAGTGACTTGGATAGACTTCAAAGGGATCTTGCCCGCGGCGAGACCGAACGATGTCCCGCGGGCACCAGGAGCTTTAATGTATTCATGATTTTCATTCGAGTCTGTATTTCCTTTTCCACTAGAGTCTGTCAGTTGTTTGAGTCTGTATTTTCTTTCCGCTAGAGTCTGTCAAGTCTATATTTTCTTTTGTTGAAATATGATAGTTGATTTTGGAGTCTGTATTTCTTCTTTTCGTCAGAGTCTGTTAGTTGTTTTAATCTGTCAGTTTTGAATCTTTGTAATCAAAGTATTTGCTATCTATGAAAATTGAAAATCCCAAAACATTTTGCTTCTCTTTTACATTTATTTTTTCAAGAACTACGCTTGGTCTGATTCATGCGGGGTCATGATACGAAGGCAATCTCCATAGGATTCGACCATAACCAATAAAATAAAAGAAAAGAAGGAAAAAGAAGAGAGGAAAAACGAAAAAGGAAAAACACGAGAGGAGAAGTAAAGAAAAAGAAAATAAGAGCAGAAAATAAGAGAGAGGCATGAGAGGGTAGAAAAAAAAGAGAAAACAAGAATGAAAGAGAGAGGAAAGAAAGAAACAGAAGTTGCCAATGGAAATAAAGAAAGCTGGGATGACGCAAGCAACCGATCAAATGCATATTAGAAACGGTTAACTGCTTAGGTGCATTCATTCCCCAAAAAATGTGCGGTTACCAATCTGTTAAAGCCCTAACCGCTAACAAAGTTGTTGTTGATGTATTGAGTCCAGGCAGGTGGTTAGTTTATTGGCATTCTGGCAACTTACCCATACAACGCCCGTTCCAAAAACAAAGTGCTCATGGCCAACCAGGAACTTGATGCGAGTGTCATCGATCCTTCGAGAGAGGGGGAATAGTTGGATGTCAATACGATGAAAGAGGAGATGTATAAGTTGAAGCAGCAGATGGCCGAAATGTACCAGGCCTGGGCAAAAGGGCAACCACCACCAGCTTACCCTGCCAACCCTGCCTTCATCCCGCCATTGGCTCAGTCACAGGATCATCCTGCCACCGATTCGTCCCCAGACTTTCCCATTTACCAACACTACCAGAGCACAACTTCCCAAACACCACCAGCTCCACCACCCAAACCAGTTCCGTACCCTCCTCCACCAGCCACTCCTGTCTTCGTGGCACCCCCTCCCGCTACACTCCACAGATCCTCCAGCGAGCCTTTGTTCCAAGCTCATGATAACCAATATTACCCCCCGGAGCCCATTTTCAAAGCTCCAGAACCCTATTCCTACACTCCTTATTTTGATCTCCCGGCAGAAACTGAGAAGCCACCTAAGAATCCTGAGCAGGAGGAGATGATTAGGAAAGTCAAGAGCTTAGAGCAATCCTTCAGGAATATGCAGGGACTCGGTGGACAAGTAAGCGTGGCATATAAGGACCTGTGTTTGTTCCCAGATGTCCAATTACCAGCAGGATTCAAGTTGCCCAAGTTTGATTTATATGACGGGCATGGTGATCCAGTGGCACACCTGAGAGGTTTTTGTAGCAAGATGAGAGGGGCAGGCAGGAGAGACGAACTACTGATGGCGTACTTCAATCAAAGTTTAAGTTGCTCAGCTTTGGAATGGTACACCCGGCAAGATCATGGTCGGTGTTACACATGGGACGATCTGGACCAAGTCTTCGCATGCCATTTTCAGTACAATCTTGAAATTGTTCCAGACCGCTTGTCATTGACCAAGATTGAGAAGAAGCCAGGGGAGAGCTTCAGAGAATACGACTTCCATTGGAGAGAGCAAGCAGCGAGGGTTGACCCTCTGATAAAAGAGAGTGAAATGGTTGATTACTTCTTGCAGGCCTTAGAGCCCACTTATTTTGGTCACTTGGTGTCAGCAGTAGGGAAATCCTTTAATGAAGTGGTGAAAATGGGAAGCAAGGTAGAGGAAGGGCTCAAATCTAACAAAATCATGAGTTATTCAGCAATCAAGGCGACCACCCAGGCCATTCAAAGCGGCACTGGAGGAGTATTGGGAAAGAAGAAGAAAGAGGACGTTGCAGTAATTGAGTCAAGAGCTTGGACCAGGGGCCCATCACCTTACTATAACCAGCCTCGACCCCATCCGCAAACTTACCCCCACACTCCATATAGCCCACCGCAACACTACTACCCACCTCCGGATCCCCACTTCTCTGTCCATCATGCTCAGACATACACTCAACCTCCTACCCACGCACATTAGCGTGCGCCAACCCCACAGAATACCTACCTACCTCCCCAAAATACATATCCACCACCAAGAGCCCACACAAATCCCCCTGGAACAGGTTTTCGACCAAATCAAACCTTCAAGAATGAGAGGGTGCAGAAGCAGAAGACTTTCACTCCATTGGGAGAATCATATACCAGTCTATTCCACAGGTTGAGACAGTTGGGTATGTTGAATTAGATTGAGCCTAAGTTGCCGAATCCTCTTCCGAGAAATCTTGACCACTCGGTGAGTTGTGAATATTGTTCAGGGGCTCCAGGGCATGACACAGAAAAATGCTGGAAAGTTGAAAATAGCTATTCAAGAGCTCATTGATACCCGTCGAATCGAGGTTCAAGCCCCGGAAACGCCCAACATTAACTAGAATCCGTTGCTGGCCCATCATGAGACCAATATGATTGAGATAGTGCAAAAAGGATGAGAGCCTAGAAAAGCCCTCGCAGACTGTATTGATGATCAGGTCCAGTGAAGTCAGGCCAAGTGAGAAGTCAACTAGTGGGAAGTTGTTGATCAAGTCGAAAGAGACAGACAGTAAACCAGTTGTGGTAATTGAGAAGGAGTCCTCAAGCAAGGTTGCAGTGAAACAGGAAAAGCAAAAGTGGTAGTGCCAGGGGCAGCTACCAAGCCCGTTGTAGTTGTGGAAGGTGCACGCACAGAGCCTGTTATTATCAAACCAGTGACTCAGCTACCAATAGTCAACAGCAAGGCCGACCCTTGGAATTATGGTCGAATGACAGTGATTTACAAAGGAAAAGAGGTTAAAGAAGAAGTTTGTGAGACCCATGGTCTGACTCGCTCGGGGAGATGCTTTGCCCCCGAAGAGTTAAGAAAAGCCAAAACCGCCAAAGATAACCCAGTGTTAGTAAAGAAAGCTGTGACCGAAGAAGAGGCAGAAATTCTTGAGGAAGATGAAAATGCAGGACTATTCTATTGTAGAGCAGTTAAGGAAGACCCCTGCTCAGATCTCATTGCTCTCATTGTTAATCCATTCGGACGAGCACCGCCGGGCATTGATGAAAATCTTGAATGAGGCCCACGTTCCGGACAAGATCTCTGTAAACCATCTGGAAAAGATAGCAAACAAGATTTTTGAGGTAAATAGAGTCACTTTTTCTGATGATGAATTGCCCATGGAGGGTACCGAGCATAACAGAGCCCTTTACCTTACGGTGAAGTGTGAAGATTCCGTGGTTACCCGGGTACTAATTGATAATGGGTCCAGCGCCAACATTTTCCCTCTCTCCACCCTAGACAAATTGAAAGTGGACAATGAAAGAATTCACAAGAACAGTATTTGCGTTCGGGGGTTCGACGGTGGAGGGAAAGATTCAGTCGGAGACATAGTGCTGGAGCTGACAATAGGGCCAGTTGAATTTACTATGGAATTCCAGGTGCTCGATGTGGCGGTTTCTTACAATCTTTTGCTAGACCGACCCTGGATTCATGCAGCCAAGGCAGTGCCATCTACCCTGCACCAGATGGTTAAATTTGAATGGGACAGACAGGAAATTGTAGTGCACGACGAGGATGGTTTGTGTGCCCAGAATGATGCCATTATACCCTTCATCGAAGTTGAAGACGACAAGGGGCCGTGGGTCTATCAGGTTTTTGACGCAGTCTCAGTTGAAAAGATTCCAGAAGGGGAGTATGTTCCAGTTCCAAAAGTCACAGCCGCATCAGTCATGGTGGCTTCTGAGATGTTGAAGAATGGCTTCATACCTGGCAAGGGTTTGGGTGCGTCTCTGCAAGGTATCGTACAGCCGGTGTCTCTTCCCAAAAACTTGGATACCTTTGGTTTGGGGTTCAAGCCTACAGCTGCAGACATAAGGCGAGCCAGAAAGTTGAAACAGAGAGCATGGGTTCTTCCAAAGCCTGTCCCCCGTCTCTTCCGATCCTTTGTCAGGCCTGGTACTAAGAAGCGCCCAGCAACAACAATGCCCGGTTCTGCGGTTGGTCCTGATAAGGAGTTGCTTGAAAGGTTTGAAAAGTTGTTCGACGAGGTGAATATGGTGGAAGCTGGAGAGGGATCGAGCAAGGCGGATATGCAATTTGTGGGGCCCTGTGCAAAGATCAACAATTGGGAAGCTACTCCTCTTCCTACTCGGAGGGAGTCGTGGTAGTCGGCTTTGATTTTTCTTTCAGTTTAATCTGGATTATTTCCAGGGTTGTAATTCAGATTCTATGTTCCGTCCATTTGGATGAGTTAAACCTTGTTATCTTTAAATTTCAATGAAATGCAATTTTCCCTTCTTTTTCATTCCTGATAGTTTTTATTTTTGTTTTTTCTTTTTCTTTCTTGTACAGTCCTTCTTATGCTGGTTTCAGTGACATGACATGCATGAGGAATCTCCGGCCCAGTCTTAAATGCCAACCTAATTCTGAAATAATAATACAAGAAATTGAGTGTGATGATGAAGTGGAATATGATGAAGATGAGGCTTTTGAAGAGATCAGCAAAGAATTAAGCCATTTTGAAGAAAAACCCAAACCTAACCTGAATGATACAGAAACAATCAACTTAGGGGATCAAGATAATGTCCGGGAAACTAAAATAAGTGTCCATCTTGAACCACAACTCAGAGAGGAGAAAATTAAAGCACTGTTTGAGTACAAAGATGTTTTTTCATGGTCATATGACGACATGCCGGGTCTAAGCACTGACTTGGTGGTTCACAAATTGCCCACTGACCCGGCATTTCCCCCTGTCAAGCAGAAGTCGAGGAAATTTAAAACTGATATGAGTGTGAAGATCAAAGAAGAGGTTACCAAGCAGTTTGACGCAAAGGTCATTCGGGTCACGCGGTATCCCACCTGTTTAGCCAATGTTGTGCCTGTACCAAAGAAGGATGGTAAGACCAGGGTATGCGTTGATTACCGTGATCTCAACAAGGCAAGTCCGAAGGATAACTTCCCATTACCAAACATCCACATATTGATTGATAATTGTGCCAAACATGAGATTGGTTCTTTTGTGGATTGTTGTTGTGCGGGCTACCACCAGATATTAATGGATGAGGAAGACGTAGAAAAGACGGCATTCATCAAGCCATGGGGAACATACTGCTACAGGGTCATGCTATTTGGTTTGAAAAATGCTGGGGCAACCTACATGAGAGCGATGACAACCATATTCCACGACATGATACACAGGGAGATCGAGGTGTATGTGGATGATGTAATTGTAAAGACCAGGAAGCAGTCTGACCACGTCAGGGATCTGAGAAAGTTCTTCCAAAGGCTTTGCAGGTACAATCTCAAGCTCAATCCTGCGAAATGTGCTTTCGGTGTTCCCTCTGGAAAATTATTGGGATTTATAGTCAGCCGTCGAGGTATTGAATTGGACCCATCAAAAATCAAAGCCATCCAAGAATTGCCACCTCCGAAGAACAAGACTGAGGTGATGAGTCTGTTAGGGAGATTGAATTACATCAGCAGGTTCATCGCTCAGCTTACGACAACTTGTGAGCCTATCTTCAAGCTGTTAAAGAAGGATGATGCGGTCAAGTGGACAGACGAATGTCAAGAAGCATTTGATAAGATAAAGGGGTATTTGTCAAACCCACCGATATTGGTCCCGCCAGAACCAGGGAGACCTTTGATTCTGTATTTAACGGTTTTGGACAATTCGTTTGGATGTGTGTTAGGTCAGCATGACATCACCGGCAGGAAAGAGCAGGCCATATACTACCTCAGCAAGAAGTTTACAGCTTACAAGGTTAAGTATACTCAACTTGAGAGGACGTGTTGCGCCCTAACTTGGGTAGCACAGAAGTTGAAACATTACTTGTCATCTTATACCACTTACCTCATCTCTCGGTTGGATCCGTTGAAGTATATCTTTCAGAAGCCCATGCCCACAGGGAGGCTCGCAAAGTGGCAAATCTCGCTCACGGAATTTGACATAGTCTATGCGACCCGGACTGCAATGAAAGCTCAGGCACTGGCCGACCATTGGGTCGAAAATCTGGTGGATGAAGAATACGAACCTTTGAAGACATATTTCCCTGACGAAGAGGTAATGCATGTTGATGAGTTGGAACAAGTTGAGAAGCCAGGATGTAAACTCTTCTTTGATGGGGCAGCTAATATGAAAGGCGTGGGGATAGTAGCGGTACTTCTTTCTGAAACAGGGCAACACTACCCTGTTACGGCTCAGCTTCGTTTCTATTGCACTAACAACATGGCCGAGTATGAGGCATGCATCTTGGGTTTGAGGTTGGATGTAGACATGGGTGTCCAGGAAGTCTTGGTCATGGGGGACTCGGACCCTTTGGTACACCAGATTCAAGGAGAATGGGAAACATGAGATTTGAAGCTTATACCGTACCGACAATATTTGCATGATCTTTTTCAACGGTTTTAATCAATAGAGTTCAGGCATATTCCAAGGATTCATAATGAAGTTGCCGATGCTTTGGCTACTTTGGCGTCAATGTTGCATAATCCAGATAAGGCCTATGTGGATCCTTTGCAGATTCAGGTCCGCGATCAGCATGCTTACTGTAATATGGTGGAAAAAGAACTTGATGGTGAGTCGTGGTTCCATGATATCAAAGAATACCTCAGAATGGGAGTGTATCCAGTACAGGCCACAGGGGATCAAAAGAGAGCAATTCGACATTTGGCAAGTGGATTTTTCTTCACTGGAGGGGAGTTGTACAAAAGAACTCCAGATCTTGGGTTGTTGAGATGCATAGATGCTAGATAGGCCACAACTATTATGACCGAAGTACATTCGGGAGTTTGTGGACCACATATGAGTGGGTACGTGTTGGCAAAAAATAGGCTATTATTGGCTTACTATGGAGCGGGATTGTATCAGTTTTGTGCGCAAGTGTCATCAGTGTCAAGTGCATGGAGATTTGATTCATTCTCTACCATCAGAATTGCACACAATGTCTGCACCATGGCCTTTTGTTGCGTGGGGCATGGATGTCATTGGGCCAATTGAGCCAGCACCATCAAATGGGCAAAGGTTCATTCTGGTGGCCATTGATTATTTCACCAAGTGGGTTGAGGCTAAAACGTTTAAGTCTGTGACCAAGAAAACGGTGGTTGATTTTGTGCATTCAAATGTCATTTGTCGGTTTGGGATACCAAAGGTGATCATTACAAACAATGGGGCTAATCTTAATAGTCATCTGATGAAAGAGGTATGTCAGCAATTCAAGATCACACATCGCAATTCCACCCCTTACCGCCCCAAGGCAAACGGAGCAGTCGAGGCGGCCAACAAAAATATAAAGAAGATACTGCGGAAAATGGTGGAGGGTTCTAGACAGTGGCATGAAAAGCTGCCTTTTGCATTGCTGGGTTATCGTACTACTGTTCGTACTTCAGTAGGGGCGACTCCTTATTTGTTGGTGTATGGCACCGAGGCAGTGATACCTGCAGAAGTGGAAATCCCATCCCTTTGGATTATCGCAGAATCTGAAATTGATGATGATGAATGGGTCAAAACCCGCTTGGAGCAATTGAGTTTGATCGATGAGAAAAGATTGGCAGCAGCGTGTCATGGTCAGTTGTATCAACAGAGAATGGCAAGAGCATATAATAAGAAGGTGCGTCCACGAAAGTTCGAGGTGAGCCAGCAAGTATTGAGACGTATTCTTCCACATCAGGCTGAGGCCAAAGGCAAGTTCACCCCAAATTGGCAAGGGTCGTTCATCGTGACGAGAGTGTTGTCCAATGGTGCTTTGTATTTGACAGACATAGAAGGCATGTGTGTTGAAATGTCCATCAATTCCGATGCGGTCAAGAGATATTATGTATGATTTTCTTTGTTTTAGTTGTATTTGTTTGTACTTGGCATGTTTGAAGATTGGAATGACGAAGGCATTTTGTTCTGCTATCTAAACACTTTATCCTTTGTTACCTCCTTTGAGCCTTATTTATTTTCTTTCATACCCCTCTCTTGGAATCAGTAGCAAAGTTCAGAAACGCAAGCGTAAGGATAAGTAAAGGAAAAGAGAGAAAGGAAAAATGAAAATGAAAAAGAAGAAGAAAAGAAAAAGAGCAGAAAAAGAAAAAGAAAAGAAAAAAGAGAAAAAGAAAAAAAAAAGAGAAAAAAGAGATAAAAAGAAACAAAGGAAGAGGCAAAAGGAAGAAAGAAAAGAAAAGAAGAGAAAATGGAAGAAAAAGAAAGGAAAAATCACAACAACAAGGTAATTTCTATGACATGAACTACGTTCGACCTGATTCCTTTTAAGGATACGTAGGCAGCCTCACAGCTCGGTCCCATCAAAATAAAATCCAAAAGTCCCCAAGCAAGAGACTGGGGCAGAAGTTGCATTTGTTGTAAGAGATCTGATTCCGAAAGTTGTAATTTTCGAACCCATGCTGAATTGTTTTGAGCCTTGATAACCTTTCTTTCTAACCCTATCCAAAAGCCCACGTTACGGTCCAAAGAAAGACCTTCTGATCAGTCATCGAGAGATGCCAAGTCAAGCAAGTAGAGGTGATTCCTTTCAAGGGCAACACTCTGGTCCAAGCAGGAAAATAATGAAAAATGAGAGAGTCTTATTGGTGAAAACCCTCATGGGCACCGTAAGGCGACGGGAGCTGAGAGAAATGAAAAATGAGAGAGTCTTATTGGTGAAAACGCTCATGGGCACCGTAAGGCGACGGGAGCTGAGAGAAATGAAAAATGAGAGAGTCTTATTGGTGAAAACCCTCACGGGCACCTTAAGGCGAAAGTGAGTTGAGAGATGAACAAATAAGAGAGGTCTGTGGGTGAAAACCTTTCAAGGCACCGCAGGATAAACAAGGTTAAGGTTTGGGTGAAGAAATCAGGTTGTGGAATTCCGGGGCAACAAAGTATGGCAATTGAAAGTTGGTTGGCTGGACGGGCTGGGCCGGTTAATCCAAATGCATGTCATGATCAATGGTACCAGCTGCTCCACTCAGATAAGTCTCTTTTCCTTTTTTCCTTTTAGTAAATCGTCCAGTTTTGGATTTTCTTTATCTTTAACTCTCAAGGTCATTGCATTTCATTTCTTTTGGAGTTTGTTTCTCTAAGATGTTTCGATGTCAGTTTTGTTCAAAGCAAATAAGAAAGGATTTCAAAGCTCACTACCAGCTTCCAAAATGGCAAAGCACAGTGGGGCCAGAACATACCAAAGATAGCATGATGTAAAGTGGGATATAGGAAATCACCGGAAGTTTCATCGGTGGAATGTTTTGGTAATTTCATGGGAGATGCAAAGGTTCAGATAAAGGGGTCAGAGGTGTAAAAAGCAGTATGGGTATAGAACACTCGGGTCGTCAAAGGTCATGGGGTTTGAAAGTCAGTTAGAAAGTCAAGCGGTTCAGGGCCAATTCGGAGAAGCAGGCCAAAGCAAAACACGGCAGCGGAGACATCTTCAGCAAGAATGCCATCAACTAACCACCATTTTAAACTGACAAGATTTTTCTTTGATTGAAATAGGGGCAGAAAATTTCGTTTGTCTTGGAGGAACTCTCCGTAAGGGAAGAGCAAGCACCAAGCAGGTTTGACCGTAAACTCTCAGGACCTTCCTAGAAAATATGGCTTAGTTAAATTTCAAAACAATCATGAATAGCATAGCTCAGCATAAAGGAATGTAAGTTGGATTCAAAGTTTGCATGTTTAAGATAGGATTCAATTAGGAGCTGTCAGGACCCCCCCCCCTCCTCCCCCGAATAATGGGACCAAGTTTTAAGATTTCCATTAGATAACAAGATGCAGCGTAAATTCTGTTGTAAGGTGGTATAATTCAGTCGTAAAAGTGTCATTTTTAGGATAAGACTTGATTTTGATTTTCAGGACCTTCCTGGATAATAGGACGTAGTTTAAGGCCCTCCTAGATAACAGAACTTAGCGCAAGTAATTCCTTTAGAAGATACAGCTTAGATCTATAACTGTCATTTAAGAATTGTCAGGACCTCCCTGGATAATAGGACTTAGCTTTCAAATTCTTAATAATAGTTGGTAGAATGATTCAGTTTAACACTCACCTATGTGCCCAGCTACCAAACTGGGGCAGAAAATTTCCTTTGTTTTGTCTATTTTGTTGGAATCAGGTACCCGCTTGGAGAACAGAGAGAAAAAGTTCAAGTTAAGCAGTCAGGAGCCCGCCTGGAGAACATGGGAATACATTCAAGTCAGCAGTCAGGAGCCCGCCTGGAAAGCAGGAAATACATTTCGAAGTCAGCAATCAGGAGCCCACCTGGAGAACAAGGGAGTACAATTCAAGTTTTAGCTTTCAAATTCTTACTGATATTTGGTAACATGATGTAGTTTACAATCACCTATGTGCCCAGCCACCAAACTGGGGCAGAAAATTTTCTTTGTTTCGTCTGTTTTGTTGAAGTCAGGAGCCCTCCTGGAGAACAAGGGAATACATCCAAGTCAGCAATCAGGAGCCCGCCTGGAAAACAAGGGAGCACATTTCAAGTCAGCAGTCAGGAGCCCTCCTGGAGAACAAGGGAGCACATTTCAAAGTTAGCAATCAGGAGCCCGCCTGGAAAGCATGGGAATACTTTCAAGTTTAGCAATCAGGAGCCCGCCTAGAAAGCATGGGAATACATTCAAGTTTAGCAATTAGGAGCCCGCCTGGAAAGCATGGGAATACATTCAAGTTTAGCAGTCAGGAGCCCGCCTGGAGAGCAAGGGAATACAATTTAAGTTTAGCAGTCAGGAGCCCGCCTGGAAAGCACGGGAATACATTCAAGTTTAGCAGTCAGGAGCCCGCCTGGAGAGCAAGGGAACACCATTCAAGTCCAGCGGTCAGGCGTCCACCTGGAAAAAAGGAAAGCATCTCAAAATACATTTCAAGTTCAGCAGTCAGGCACCCACCTGGAGAGCAAGGGAATACAATTCGACTTCAGTAGTCAGGCTTCCACCTGAAGAAAAGGAAAACATCTCAGATTACAATTCAAGGCGGCAACAAAGGGATTTCACCGGGAGAATACAAGTCAACAAGGCAACAAGAACCACAAGAGCAAGTTTGAAGATATAGATAGGATTTTTGTAAAGCATAGATCATAGTCTAGTCTAGCTTTTTTTAGTTTGACATGGTGTAATAAGGGGGTTCAGTAGCAGTAGCAGCAGCAGCAGCACTGAAATCACAGCTTCATGGCAGTCCTAGCTACCAAACACTCCCGAACTACACTGACCTGATTCCTTTTTAGCCAAGGATATGTAGGGAACCTCGGAAGCAGGGTGCGGTCAAATCTTTCAAAAATGCTTCCCACGGAGTATTTGAACGGGCAAAAATCGCTCGTATCCGCTCACTTATCTTTGCACGAAAACTCTTCGTGTTTTCGAGCAAAGAGGGGCAGCTGTGAGCACGTGATTTTTGCCCTATATGAATTACTCCCATAAGTTTCAAAATAAAATAATTTCTTTTCATTATTTGCAATTTTGTGGATTTTCGTGGCATTTTCCGTTTGCAATTATTTGTGCATGTTTATTTCATTTTAATTAAATGGAAAAATACAAAATATACGTGCATTTGCATTTAGGATTTAATTTGACATTTTTTAATTAGTAATTAGTCATTTTATAAAAAAGAAAATCACAAAAAATGGTTTAATTTGCACCTTTAATTTTAACTTTGATTTTAGGTGGTTTTTCTTTCAATTTGTTTTAATTATTTGTGATAATTATTATTTAGGATTAATTAGCATTTTTTATAGGTTAATTTGGTTTTATAATTTAATTTAGATTTTAGTTTGATTTTGAAAAAAAAAAAGAGAAAAGAGGGAAGAGAATTGTGGAAATTAGATTGAATTGGGCTTGTCTTGATTAAATTCCCAAATCCAGCCCAAGTTCCCCAAAAACCCGTCCAAATAGCCCCATGCCCGGCCCAAGTCCACCCCAAACCCGGCCCAAGTCCCCCCTCCTCAAAAACGACACCGTTTGGTTCCAGTTAATCTCAGCCGTCGAGGTAAAGAGATCCAACAGTTAAGAACTGATGAGGTTTTAATATATAAGTGTCTTAACACCCTACCTCCTCTCTCAAACCCCCCCCCCCCTAACCATCTCTGATCCCTCCGCCCTGAGCCGTCGTCCGCCACCGCTGGAAATCGCCTACGGTGGCGGCCGGCGTCTAATCCTAACCAAATTTACACCACAACACCCTTTTCATCCCCTCATAACGAATCTGGCACCCGCTTCCTTCGAATCTTTGTGGTACTCTTCGAATATCCATTTGAAGTCAAAAACCCTAGAAGCCGCCACTAGATTCCCACCGCCATTGATGGCGGCGCCACCTATGTTGCCCACCAAATCGTCACCAAAACCTCACCACACACTCTCCACAGTCCCTCAAACACCAAACCACCTTTAATTTCCCTGAAATCCTCTCCGTTGGACTTTAATTTCAGATCTTAAAAAACGGAACCCTAATTATTTCATCATCTCCAATCCATCATGCGAAGGTCGAGGTTTAATCTCCAAGCATTTAGGACATTTCGACCCGACATGAGTGTTAGGCGGTTGTTCTCACGAGAACAACCCGACTAATACTCGTTTTTGGTCCAAATCAAGTCGGACGGAGTTTATCAAAGTTGAAGTGTTAGGTATTTCTTCTTTTAGTTATTCTCCCCTCACTTATTTCAGTGTTTCTTATTTGTTTTCTACATCCTCTTCCTTTTCTGTTAGTTTTCTCTGATAAAAGTTTCACTAGGATCTTTGTATTTTTCTTTTGCTTCCTTTTATCTATTTTTCTTAGTTTTCCAATTCTGTTCTTAGTTCCTAATTCCTATCTACAAGCAATTTTAGTTTTGTTTTGGTTGATAAGACTAAAGTTCATAAGAAAAGAGAAAAGAGTCATTGGGCTTCTTTTTTGTTTTGCTCTTCATGCTGATTACTGATTTTAGTTATAGCTCGGCTTGAAAGTCAAGACCAATTTGTTGATCTGTGTTTAATGAATTAATAACAAGTTCAGAAAGATTGCTTTAAATTCCCACGACCTTGGTTCTTTCTCATTTGATTTGGCTTGACCATATTGGGCTGCTTAAGCCAGGCCTCATTTCTTGTTTGGGTTTACGGGGTCACCTTGACCCGTGAGGTTTAGGGGGTAAAAACGGGGCACTTAGGGGTAAATTGGGTAAGTCACTGAGAGAGTCTCTCAAGTAACCACCCAAGAAGCTTCCTAGAAGTTGCATAGTATACTTACTTGATCACCAAGTCAGAAAATAGGGGACTAACTAGCAAAAATCCAAATTAAAAGGGGTCTAAAGTGCAAAACCTAGCTGATACTTGCTGCCCTAGTAACTTGCCTATAAAGGCAACGTTACTTGAGGCTCAATGGAGAAAAAAAAAGGAGCTAAAAATACAAAAAATACAGACGGCTAGAGATTGAAGAGCAATGAACATCCTGAAAATCTGAAAATAAGATAGCTAGAAATTCATAGAAAACTACTGTTCTATTGAGGTCCTTCTTTGGGTTTTTGGTTTTCAACTGCTGAAAGTCATTGGTGCTGGTGTTTATTACTTGGTTTTAATTCTCTACATCATTCTGTTGGTTTTAAAATTTCTGGTAAAATTCTGAAAGCTGAGAATCTGGTGGTAAAATGAGTTGAGGTCGGGTATAAAAGATGCTGGTCTAATTTTGTTGGTTGGTTGATTGTTCTGTTGAGTTTTTCTGAGGGAATCTCATTGTTTCATTGCTGAGTGGTTGGATCTGGGCTGTTTGCTGTTGCTTACTGTTGGTCTGCTCACTCTTTTCTTTCATTTTTGCTTTCCAGGTATGTCTTTGGATCTTAAATGACATATGAAGTGTAGGTCAGAAACATGTAATCAAGCTTTGGAGAGAATGATAATTGTTACATATTCTTCTGTTAATCTTCTTTGTATGCTGACTAGTTTAACGGTTAAGTATATGGATTTATGTCACTAGTGTTGTCTGCTCTTGTGAGGTTTGGATTGAGTCAGCTCTAATGTAAATAATTTGGGACTATTTGTGCTTCTTTGAAGATGTTTACTGATTGAGAATTGAAGCTATTAGTTGGTTAGCGAAGTTGGTTTGGCTTGGCCAAAATTGAAAGGCAGCAATTCAAACTTTGGGGTCCAACACCCCTGACCCGTATGATGTTTCTCATTTAGTTTCCAAGACTTGTCTTCTCATGTTTAAAGTGTGGTTTTCATAAGTTCAGGAGTTCTTTGTTCACCCTCTCCCTCACTGCTTGTATAATGGTTCTGTTCCATGAAGGATTTCAAACGGGGATCATGTTTGGTTTATGCTGGAAACACCTCTAGTTTAGTCTAGGTCTTCGTAGTCTATCTTCTGATAAACTGAAATCATGAAATTGTTTAGATGTGTTAACGTGAGGTCAGAATTCAGTATGTGAATTAAGTTTATTTTGAAGTCTTGATTTGTTCTTTCATTGGCAATTCAAATCAGGGTTTTTTTTAAATGGTAAAATAGTGTCCAAATCCTGAAGGTTTCGTTGCAATTAAATTCCACCCGATGGTTGAAGGCTCTGACAATGACTTGGGCTGTATTCCTGGCCCAGTCATGCCAAGCTCTTGTTCCGGTATTCCCGATTCTGGGCTTCACGTAGTAGCCCAGAAATTTACAATCTCAGATTGCTTGGATCCTGTTAGTGATTGCAAATCCATCCCCTTAAGTTTGAATGTTCTTTAATGGTTGAAAGTTTTTTTAGCATTAATTAACTAAGTTTTGTTTTAAAAATATATGATTAGTTAGAGGAGGTGTGTCGTATTAGGCAATGCAAATAGTTTATGGCCCTCCGAAGCCTAGTTTGAACATTTCTTTCGATTAATTTGAGGTGCGCCATGCCGTACAAAAATGACAATTGCATGGCCCTTATTTAATTAATCTCGTATAAATCCTTAGAATTCGAGGCGTGCCATTTAGCAAATCCCATGGCCCTCGCAAAGCTAAAACGCGTAGTTGCTTTAGGCGCGTACCTTAATAATATTACCTTCCTAAACTCGGGTGTGCATTTCATGTGACCCAAATCAAAATCTTAAAACATTGAATAAAATGTGTTTAGGATTGCGGGTGCATTTCATGTGGCGCGATCCAAAGACATATTTTAAACGACGTTCAATCTTCTTTAAAATGAATAAAAGCGGTTAAAAGTTAAAATTTGCACATAGGTTCAAAAATGTTCTAAAATCAGTTAACTAAGCCAATTATAATAGTTGAGCAACCGTGCTAGAACCACGGAACTCGAGAATGCCTAACACCTTCTCCCCGGTTAACAGAATTCCTTACTCGGATTTCTGGTTCGCGGACTGTTAAACAGAGTCATCCTTTTCCTCGATTCGGGATTTTAAACCGGTGACTTGGGACACCATAAATCTCCCAAGTGGCGACTCTGAATTTTAATAAATAAATTCCGTTTCGATCGTCCTTTAATTGGAAAAACTCCCTTTATTATACTCCTTCCCCGGGGTGTAGTGAAAAAGGAGGTGTGACAATGGGCAAGCAGAATCAACAAATAAAGTCATTATTAATAATTTAATGAAGCGTTTAGAAGAATCAAAAGGAAATTGGCCAGAAGTGCTACCTGGTGTTTTATGGGCATATCGCACAACAACAAAAACAAGTCGAGCAGAAGCTTTAATTCCTGTTGAGATGGGAGAGCCAAGCATAAGGTTTATGCAGGCAACAGAAGAGTCTAATGACGAGGAAATGCGTGTAAATCTTGATTTACTTGAAGGAAGGAGAGAAGCTGCACTAATAAGAATGGCAGCACAGAAGCAGGTCATAGAACGGTACTACAACCGGAAAGCACGCCTCAGATTCTTCAAAATTGGGGACTTCGTGCTTAAAAAGGTTTTTCAATCTACGAAGGCAGCTAACGCAGGAAAATTAAGTCCAACATGGGAAGGACCCTATAGAATTCATGATATTGCAGGTAAAGGAGCATATGAATTGGAAACAATGGATGGCAAAATATTACCTTCACATTGGAATG
>NW_017671001.1:22603-40636 GCF_001879085.1 Nicotiana attenuata
TCAAAGATAATAATAGAGAAAACATCTAAAATATTAAAAAGCTTAAGACTAAGTAAGAACTTAGTCGTAGGAACTGCTAATGTTATACATACTGACCCATAAAAGGTCTGGGACTAAGTTTCAAAAGCAAACCTCAAATGAAACCAAGGGTTTTAAACATAAACCTTCCAAAAAAGGTAACCTAGAGGTAAAAAAAAAAAAAGAGAATTCAAACAACTTAAACTTATCACTAGGAAGATGAGGGAACTGAAAAAGGTGCATCAACAGCAGCGGGATCAACTTGGCTTACAACAGTGGGATCAGCTTGGCTTGCAGCAACAGGCTCGACTGGGCTTGAAAGAGTTGGGATACCCGACATTCACGGAAGCTTCGGCCACGGGAGAAGGAAAATCTTGAGTTTGCTGAGCTTTCTCAATAGTTTCATTGATCTTAGCCAACCCGGACTCTAAGTTGAAATTTTCTTGGCCAGCTTCAATTAGGGTATCACGGCGTGAATTCAAAAACGCCCAACTTACTTCCATAGCAGACTTATCCTCAAGGATCTCGTAATCCCTTTCCCAGTCAGCAATCTCGCTCTTCAACTTCTCATTTTCAGCTAAGGCAGATGTGTAGGAGGCTTGAAGAGAGGCATGGGAGTTTTCCAAAGCACAAACCTTATCAGAAGAAACTCGAAGGTCTTCTTGTGCTTGTGTCAAATTCTGCACGAGCTCCCCGGCGTAAGCTTCTTTTTCACTTAAGAGAACCTTTAACTCTCTGTTCTCTTCACTAGCCTTGGATAGCTGCTCTGAGAAGGAAGTTTCAAGACGAGCTCTTTCTTTATCTACTTGACTCAAAGAAGCCTTTACAATCCCCAATTCCGAAGTCAAGGCCCGAACCTGCTGCTCCAAGGTACTCTTACTCTCTTCCAAATATTCCATATCAATTTTCAAGCTTTCGTACTATTCCTTCCAATTGAATGCCTCTAGCTGAGAATCACGTGCAATCTGCTCTGAGGAGGTAATTCGTTTCATCATTTCTGTGCCGATAAGATTGGCCTAAAAAAAAGAGAAGAGAAATAAGAATCCCAAAGATAGAAAAACCATGAAATAAAGGAAAAAGAGAGAAAAGATGAATACTTTCAAGGTGGCATGCACAATATCATTCATCAACATCAAGGAACTATGGCTCTCCAACTTAGCCTTCTCAATCGGACCAATTAAGGGCTTTAGCCACACGTCCGCCTGACCTGATTTCCTTAGAAGATTACCCTTAGCGGGGACTTCAATAATCACTTGCCTCATGGCACCACTTCCACTTGAGGAGCCAACCTCTACATGGTGAGAAATCAGAGGGGGATTGTCGAAGGAGGAACGGTAAAAGAAGTAAAGACAGCAGCCTGGGGAGGAGCAGAAACAGCCGAGACCGGCAAAGAAGGAATCACAGGCACGGGAGTAGAAAAAGAAGCCAGGGGAGCTTCATCAGAAACTGGGCCTAAGTCTTCATTACCAAACCCGCTAACAAAATCTGCTCAACTGAATCATAAGCAGCAGCGGGAGCAGCGTCATCATCAGATATGGGAATCACCAGCGGGGCCTCAGCAGGCTCGGTAAAAGGAATAGAATGGCGGGGGGATGCTTCAGCTTCATCATCAGAAATGATGCGTCTTCGAGTTCGAGGCCTTCTCACCAAAGAGCCCCCGTCTTCCTCTTCTTCAGAATCTTCTTCTTCAACAACTTTTCTCTTTGATGAAGAACCCAAGACTATTTCTTGAGCCCTCTCTAAAGAGATACGGGTTCTTGAAGAGATACGGGAAGCCGCAACCACCTCGGCAGTAACTCCCCGAATAGCAAATCCTGATAAAAAGAAGGATTAAAATTAGTGTTAAAAAAAACATTATATGAAAAACGAAGTAATACAAAAACTCTTACCATGAGTTTTTACTTTCCAGCCAAATCGGTTAGAAAGTGTCTTCCAAGACCTACCATCCATTGGTGCAGACTTTAGTAACTTGTCTATCCAATCACGGAAATTGGGAACACTTTTCACAACTCCCATGGTTGCTAAAAAAAATAGAAAAGTTGACAAACTTGAAGAAAAAAGGCACGAGAAAATTAAAAAGACTTACGTGCAAAATTCCACTTCCCAGGGAAGGGAACATTATCTTCACCCACTAAACCAACAGTGGGGGCAGCAACAAACCTGGCATACCAGCCACGGTCTTTGTCATCCTCAGGGCTCACCAAAACTCACTTACTCCTGGCTACTAGTGTGAAAACACCATTGCGGAAAAGCCTAGGGGAATAAAGGTGAATCAAATGAGGGAAAGCAAAGGGAACATCAGTTGTGTTGGACAAGTGCCTCAAACAGGCCACAGCCCTCCATACGATTGGGCCAATCTGACCCAAACAGACATCAAAGAAACGACAAAACTCAAGAATAACAGGGTCAATAGCCGATTTAAACCCTAAGGTGAAAGGGTATGTATAAACAAAAGAATACCCAGTTATGTAAGAGGTAATTCTTTGGTTTGGATTGGGAATAATAATAGGAAAGTCACTACTCCAATGGCAATCTCCACGAATTACAGGAATCAAAACTTCTGTAATCTGAGTGGGAAAGATATCAGCACGATCTAAACCAGAGACTTGATTCCTAAGAGATTCTCCGTCATGATAAAAAGATAGTTTCGAAGGAACTATCTCCTCTACTGTAGGCTCACGAAGAGGTTCAGAAGGTTCTTTACCTCTTGAAGAAGATCTTTGTGAAAGTGAACCCCTAGTTCTAGAAGAAGGACCAGAACTAGGAGAAGGAACAGAAGAGCCGCGTGCAGATGAAGATCCTAAATTACGGAGTCTACCTCCTCTTCTGCTCCTACTGGGAACATTAGGGAAGTTATCAACTATGGAGACCTTACTAGGGTTAGGGTTTGATGAAGACATGATGATACGAGGAAGAAACAAACAAAGATTTGAGAAATTAAATGTTCAGAAGACTTTATGTGGTAAAGACAAAGAAAGAAGTTATATTTATACTAAGAAGCAACCGTCAAAGGAAAAAGTGTAATGATGGAAGGGTCATAATGACAATTGTCGCTTCGTATACAGTGAAATCATAAAAAAGCCTTAAAAAGTGCTGTAAAATTGCAGAACCAATGAAAATATGACACGTGTCAAGAACATTAATTAGAAGTGACAATTGGAGAGTCGATTCTGTCATAGCATTAATGGTGACAAAAATTCTTGCTTTAAAAGAAATTCCACTTCACAAATATTCAATCGATGAATAAATGGCAAGTGGGGGGACTATCTGTATTGGGAAAAATTGAGTTTACATATAAAGATGACATGTCATGACACGTGGATTGATCAAGGAATTATGATTAGCAAAGAGGTACGAGTTGCAACAGGCACGAGCAGAGGCATGAAAAGAGGCACGAGCAGCTATGCGGAAGATTCGGCGCCCGTACCTATTTAAGTCCAAGAATTAAAGAGAATGAACCTGACAGTACAAAGGAGTACAGATACAGTACTTAATGAGCCTTTATTATTAAAAACGTTAGAGAATCTGTATTAAATATAATGATTATGTAACGTAGCATTTAATGCCTTTAAATTGCCCATAATAACCTTATTATGACAAAGGCAAGACGCATATCTCTCAAATAGCTATAAAAGGGAGATAACTGATCAATTGTAAGGACACGAAACACTATCTGAATATACTTTGGTTTACTTGTTTCTCTCTTGATTATATTCTTGCTATCCAAATTGCTTTCTTTTATACATTCATTCGATTATCAGTAACTCGCATTCTTCTAAATTATAAGCTTTAATCGAAATTCCATTTTTTGGTTAAACAGTAAGTGTCACCAGTATGCTGTACTTTCGGCCTACTTCTACTTTATTAATGTATGTGTACATGTTTCTTAAGTGATGGATAAACAATTGTTTTCTGTCAGAATTGATTAAGTTCAATATTCCTGTATAATCCACTTTTTGGTTTACCAGATGAGACTGTCATTTCCAAAGTGAAAAAGAATAATTAGGAGTCAAGAGACGTTAAACAGCCTTCTAAAAGAGGACAATTTATGTTCCACCACCCTGCCAATATAACAATTTAAAATAGTTTCTGATTCTCCATAATCTCAACAAACGTTTATTTCCTCCCCTTGACAACTTAAAGAAAAAGCTTATGAAAACTATTTCAGTTAAGCTTTTTATTTATTATAGACTTATAGTTAGGTAATCTAATTGCAAAGTCGCCAATCTTGCATGCCACAAACTTTATATATAGCCCATTTTTCATCTTTCTTCCACGCAATTACAATTATGGCAAAGCTTCCACTAGTTTATGTCATATTAGTAATTCTTGCTCTTGCATACTCAGGTTCAGCCACTAACTATCTGGTGGGTGACAATTCTGGCTGGGATATTAGTACTGAGCTTAATACATGGTTATTAGGCAAACGATTGTTCTTCGTAAGTATATGGTGAACTGTTCTCTAATTACATTTATAGATCAAAACTTAATTTCCTCAAATTTTAGTTAATTACATTGATATATTGACTCATCTTTTTTTGTAGTGTTCCAATTCTCAAATTACGATAGGGTGCAACACAACAAATGTACTAAAATCGAGCAGTAAAGGCAATACAACTTTCCCATTAACAGAGCCAAGGGACAGTTATTTTATTTATGGGAACAGATTACATTGCCTTGGAGGAATGAAACCTCATGTAAATGTAGAAGATAATGGAGTTGCTTCACCAGCTGCAGCACCTCAGCTAGGGGCTTCTTTTCCTACACCTTCTTCCAAGAGCAATAATAACCCTTCAGTTGTTGTTCCTAGTTCTACTACTAATTTGTCTAACCATGTTGGTTTAACTTCTCTACTTTTAGCAATCCTTGGAATCTTGTCCTTGCTATTTTGGTTCATGTGAATTTGTGGATTTTTACAGTTGAAGGGTGTGTTTTGGTTTGTTCACTTGTTGGTTTTTTTATTCTGACAAGTTGGAGTTCCCCTCACCATTTGTTAACTCTACTTATCTTCAATGCAGTCCTTCGAGGATGCTATATTTTCATCTATTTCCCCTAGAAAGATTGTGTTATACTATGACAAAGATGTATACTTTCAAGTGGATTGCAAAGGACAATAGACGTTTATCCGCAAAGATGACTACTTTCTTTTACGTCAGGCTTATGGATATGACAATGGGGCAGGGGCAGGACAGGGGCAATACTTAAAGGCGAGTCAATGTACTTTTTCAGAAAATTTTAAATAGGATAGAGCAGGGATAAAACTTTGAACTGAACCTTGCAAAATGAAAAATAAAAAGCCAAAGTAATGAAGGAAAGTCTAAACATGACAGGACAGGGCAGGACAAAAACTTTTAGAAAATACTAAATAGGACAGGGCAAGGCGGGTCAAAAGCTTAGCAGGTCACAGCTTGCCCTGCCTGCCCTGCACTACCCAATTGCCATCCCTATTAAGGCTTAATTGATGTTTTGTTTATTTTGAAAGTGGCCGGATTACAATTTATAGAACTCAACACGTATTGTCACTCACTTTGCTTTATTATACCAAAAATATTAAATTATTTTTAGTTTACCTAAAAAATTAATCAATTTGCCTAAACATCAGAAAAGACACCAAAATTTATGAGATCGAAGTTATATTGCCCACTTGGTATCAGCAAAACTTGTTCATTATGACTCGTAGTCTTGGACTTTTTTTAAATAGTACTTTCAAATAAATCAATTGCCTTTCACGTTTCTTGTTTTCATACATGATTTTTCCCACTTAGGACTCTTGATGTCCTATAATTGTTAAAATTAATCTAGAATGTTTTTCTGTTCCTTCTAAAGACTAATAAGATATCTGTCTCAGATTTATCCATCATATGATAATTTAATACCCCCACTTTCGCTCATACCTTTAGAGCTCATGTTAGATTCATAACTTGATAAATATTGTTACCAACAGGTTTACTCTAAAAGTAATTCAACTCACTTCGTTCGATTTCATGACACTAGTTTGCCACCTACTTGCAGACCTCCGTGTTCCAATTTTATTTCTTAACTTTTATCAATTCCTTGACTCCATTTAGTATCTTGTGATATTAACCATAGACATGCTACCGTAGCACGTAAGCTTTCAACAGCCGAGAGTCACTGTTATCACGATGGTACTTGCTCCCTTTTAATATTAGTGCTCTTCTTTGAACCCATACCCTTTACTTGCATATTTTATTTTTGTATAGAAAGTCTCTTCTCATTCAGGAATGCGCGTTACATTACCCTTTTCTATTTTATCTCGTACTAAAATGTGCACACATTAAAATATCCTCTTATTCCACTTAATCCCACGTACAATTTAAAGTACTTCCTTGTTCTCCCCCAATACTTGAATTTAATTCAAATCGCACATGTCCACAAAGTTGTAGGAATACATTCGAATTGCCCATTAAATCTTTCACTATCAGACATAACTTTTAATATCCCTGATGCAGAACATCGTAACTATTACTTGTAATGTGTCTTTGATTCCTTACAAACACTTAATAGTAATTGTACTCACTCCGTCATGAAGTTAACGAATGTTTTATCTTCATCTTGACTCTAGTAAATAAAATATCTTATTTCTCAAACCATTACCTTTAAGGCGAATCATTTTTGTTCCGATGCTCCCCCACTTATGAGTATACCCAATTCAAACTCTTACTTGCCACTCGAAGTCATTATTAAACTTATACCTCACATAAAACTTTTCATTGAAAATCAATTTGTTCACCCACTACAATAGGCTATTTATCCCTCCCAATTAGAAACCTCTATGTTACCGCTTCAATCTTTCATCATACATTGACTTTTATTTCATCATTATGTCGTTATGCTCATTATTCTCACAATAGGATAGATGGATTATACTCATAGGAACTTTCTTTGTTTATTTTCGTAACCAAGTATCACGTCGCTACTAGCTGCAACATATATTTCTAAGGGCCATTATTATCTGCCCTTACGGCATCGTTATAGTTAATACTTCACTCTTTCATGTGTACCCTACCATTAAAATCTCTTCTAACATTTCACCCTTCAATCCATGCTCTAATATAGTTCTAGCAAGTACGACTGCCTTGCGCCTCTCAACTCGTGCTTAAATATGCTGAACAAGTGTGACTCTGTTAGGCTAAATCCACATATCATTATATAACTTTTTACAACACATACCATCTTCATAATGCTACATGTAAGAATAACACATCCTATCTTTATGCCACCATCATGTTCTCCAGTCGCATATATATATATATATATATATATATATATATATATATATATATATGTAGATCTTATTGCCTCGTTTCTTCATCATAGTGCAAACTCTTTTGGCCATAGTTAATACCATATAATTACATCAACATGTCTCATAGAAAAAATATATACTTGCATGTCTTCCCATTCTTCATGGTATCACTGACTCGTCCATACATATCATGTTAGAAATTTTTGACATGGTATCATGTAGTCTTATAATTCTTGTAACATCTCAACTCCAACTCTATACCATAACCGTTTTTAGTTTTGTTTTTGAGCCTTAAGTCTGTACACATTATATGTATAACGTTTCAACAACTTTAACTTAGCCCATGAGTCATTTCAATATTTATTCTTGTTAAATCATAAGGATCCGTTTGCTCACAAGTTAACTGCTCTTTCAATATTGGGCACATATAGAGTTGCTTTGATATCATTCCTAGAAATTCTCAATTTTTTATCATTTCAACAAAATAAAAAGAAGACATGCCTTGATTAGAAAAACTCAAGATTATCATTCCACATTATTTTCTCTTTCCTTCCTTCTCTAACGACCTATATTGCTTCTTATAACCTCCCAGACTACGCCTTTTGTGCATCTCATGCCTTAATATTGTCACGCTTACCCATTTAAGTCCACATACTTTATCCTCGCATACCTTGGTATGCATAATTAGAGATTGACATTTATTTGTATCACGTTCATCATCTGGAGGAACTCAATATTGTCATGCCCATCTTTTACCTATGGCATGCTTCGTCTATCCTCAACTCGTACTTACACGTGGCACTTTATTTCTTGTGTGTTGCTTCTATTACATATAATACAATCATGACAATAATCTATCATGCTCAGAGGAAACCCGATGTCTAGTATAATTAAGGGTCAGCTCCCTCATCTTATAACATTCTCTTTTCGGATAATCAAGAAAGTCTTTTTTTTTTTTGGGAAGGTGTCTTTGGTCATTATGCACACTGTCGTAACTATGTCATACGTCTTATGAGTCATACTATATTTACCACAAACTTGAATGATTCACATTTACTTATCAATTAGACCCATATCAACTCTCTATATCTTGTCATGATAATTTAAGATGCAACATCTTCATTTACAAATTTTTTGTGTACCTTTGCTTAACTCGTTAATGTTTATTACCATAGTAAACAGTCGCTCCAACATCTTGACCAACAATCTTGAATTGAAACCCAGGGTCTAGCATAGGTGCCCTTATTTGCATCCTTTAATAAAATTCTTTATAAGTCAGGACACCATCCTGACAATACTAGCTGACATCATCACCTTATTTTCTTCCATGATTTCTTAGTATTCGACAGATAATTCTTATTCACCAAAGTTATACGTGTTGACTGTATCAGTCCGAATCTATTCTCAAATTATCCTTCCATTTTGAACAAATTTGACATTTTTTGGTTATTAGCCCAAACTTGAATCTTGAGCTTTATTCTCGCCACTTCTGCATCTTTCTCAACAGGTAATCAATACAATCAAGAATATGTACTCTCAATTAAGGCACAAACATACGATATAGAGTATGAAGAAAGTGAAACTTTCTAGATGTCATTGTAGCCTCCCCGATATAAGTGTGGCCGGTAACACACCGATAAGAGGGACTCTACTTGACACGGCTCCATAGACTTCCTAGGATTCGACTTAGAACATAGTGCTTTGATACCAAGTTCGTCACGACCCAAATCTATGTGACCGGCACCCGGCACACTACCCGACCTGAGCGAACCTACCCATATATCAAGACCAAGTATAATTGCGAAAGCCAATTGAAAACCATGTATTTTCAAATCAAGTCACAACATATTTTTCATTTGCAAAATCATACATGAAACTTTTCATAAGAATGATATAATCAAATTAAATGATTATTCCTTTATGCATGATGTCCATAATCCTATTTTTACAATCTACACAGCTACCTATAGAGCCTCTATACCAAAGAATAGAACCAACACTTGGAGTAATTCCAAGAAAAGAAAATAAGAAATAACATGACAGCTACCAAGAAATAAAAGTGGCGCTTCATAATACCTCGGAAAGAGAGTCATCCTAGCCCTAACCGCACGCCACGTATCATACATCATCCTAAAATATGTAAAGTAAGCGGGACCTTGGAGTGGGGCCCCTAAGGGATGAGTACACTATAACGGTACTCAATAAGTGTCATAGACTCTCTCTGACTTAAGTTCTTGGTACAATCTTTATAAAAAGATAATGCATCAATATTTGATAAAACGATAAGAAATTTTATCAATTCATGACCCTTGTCATTTTAAATAACAACCAAGGGAAATATAACCCACAATATAAACTTTTAAAATATTTACATCAATCCAAGATCTTGGATAAAATCACACAAAATTATTCCATTTGCTTTAAGTCATTGATATCACTTTCGGCTCCTTAGGCCTAAACATAAGAAAATTATCCTTAACTTTCACTGGGAGTACTATACCATCACCGACATAAGAAGGTAACCTAGGTTATGTTCCTAGCGCCAAGTATCATATACCCTACTTGCTCAGGTCGTCTCATCATAGTGCCGTACGAATCGACTTAGCCATGCTAATAATAGCACAAAATAGTACTCTCTCGAAGGAGAGCACTCTACCGTAGTCTATACCACAAAGTGGCCATCTACCCCTACACCGACACGTGTAGTTTCATGACAACGAACACAATATATCCGAAGTCAATCTCGGTGAACACAAGTAACTCCCAGAATATTTGATACTTCAAAATAGATTCACATAATAGCTTCAAAGGATCTATTTTTATCAATATCATATCATTTATAGAAAAATCTAAATCATTTGGACAAAAATTAAATAAACAACATTTTACATGCTGAATTCTTTAGCAATTTAACATCAATCTTTTAAAGATACCACAAGTGCTATTTTGTTCGTCAATTTTCAAAAGAAATACTGTCACGACCCAATTGTCGTGATGGCGTCCAGCATCCGTCGCTAGACAAGCCAACTGTGAACAACCTAGTGATTCACATTTTTATTTAAGAATTTCCAACCTCAAATTTACTTAAATTTAAGCATTTAGTACTCAATGAAATTTCAGGGCAACCAATGCAAGAACCACTAGAGGAAATCATGAATATAATTTTTACAACCCAAAAATAATAGTCTATTAATGTGTGTGCCAGGATCTAGTGTCACAAGTACGAGGGCAACTAGTAGAATATACAAAATAATAACTATCCTACTGCCTTAGATAGAATAGACAGTAATAAAAAAAAGGAGAGACTCTGGCATGCTGCTGAACGGCTCAGAAAGGGGCGGCTACCGTGAAATCTCGGTCAAGTATCAGGAATGCGCGCCGGACGGGTAGCTAGATGCACCTGCCTCAGATCCTATACAATTAAGTATAAAAGCGTAGTATGAGTACATAAACAGTATGTACCCAGTAAGTATCCAGTCTAACCTCGAAGAAGTAGTAACGAGGGGTCGACTTGACACTCACTAGGGCCAATAATAATATAATTTAAGTATTACGCTAAGCATAAATAACATGAATAATAATAACAGTTTAAGTACAGGGGGAAGTAAGAAATTCTTTCATAAACAACATGTCAATTTCAATCATATCTCGTAACAACTTACGTTTCAAAGTATTTAAGCAGTATAAATCATGGGAAGTTCCAAATAAATAACATGCGCAGATTATGCCGAGGTCGTACGGCCCGATCCAACATAATATTAAACTGTGCACTGCTAGAGGGTCGAATGGCATGAACCATAGATGCATCTATTTACTATCGAGGCGCTCGGCCCGATCCACAAATAACAATTTATTTTCAAGAAAGCACACATTGCCCATTTAGAGTCAAGTAATTCATAAAAATTCTTAAGTATGTGAGTATAGCCGTCTATATTTGTTTTACCAATTTCCAGCATGACTTAAGTAATATTAGTAACAAGTAAGGACGTAAGCATTGCAAGTATAGCATGATACGGGTCCAAAACTACCCGGATAATTAGCATAATAGTAGCTACGTACGGACTCTCCTCACCACGTCATATGTAGCCCCCACAGATAGGTACATACATTTATTTAATTCACCTATGGGGTTAATTCCCTCTTACAAGGTTAGAAAGGAGACTCATCTTGCCCCAAAGCTTACTTCCAAACTCAAGAATGCGCTCAAACCCTCAATACGGAGCCGAACGATCCAAAACTATTCAAATGGGGTAAGAACTAGTCAATATATGATCAAGAGTTCATATTCTAACTATTAAAGTAATTTCCCAATCCTAAATGCAAGGTTCCTAAAATTCATCCCCGGGCCTACGTGCCCGTATCCCAGAAATTTTTGAAGAAAGTTGTTACCCATAACCTTAGGATCAAGAATATATGATTTTTACTACATTCCATAACAAATTTTGTGGTTAAATCTCATGTTTATCAAAAACCTAGGTTTTACTCTAAACCCATAATTCCCCTAATTTACATGTTGTAATCTACCCATAAACTATGTATTAAACTCACATTAGGTAGAAATTACTTACCTCATAAAGCTAGATTGCAATCTCCCCTTTTGAAGCTCCCAAATCGCCCAAGACTGGAGTGAAATGAGTCGAAAATGACAAACTCCCGTATTAAATGAAGGCCACTGCCTTCAGCGATTTCCGCACCTCCGGTGCGTTGACCGCATCTGCGGTCTCGCTTCTGCGGATGATTGACTGCTTCTGTGGAAATGGGCTGGGCCAGTTGTGAAACCTGGGCTCCTCTCCTTGGGCCGCATCTGCGATGCTTCAACCGCACCTGCGAACTCGCACCTGCGGCTGGCCAACCGCAAGTGCGGTAATGATAGCAACTGGAGCTTCAGCTCCTCAAATTTTCAACTTTGTTCGAGCCTCGTCCGATTGATGCTCGGGGCCCCCGAGGCCCCGCCCGAACATGCCGACAAGTTTGGAATCATAAAACGGACTTGCTCGAACCGTCAGAACGCCCGAAACAACATTAAAAGTAAGAATCACACCCTAAAACCAATTGAATCAAACTTATGAACTTCAAGTTCTTCAATCTACTTTCAATGTGCCAAAACGTACTTATACTACTCGGAATGATAACAAATTTTGCGTACAGTCTTAAATGACATTATGGAACTATGCCCGATCTCGAAATTCCGTTCGGACCTCGATATCACAAAAACCCGCTCCAAATCAAATTTAAAGAACTTCAAAAATCCTTAAAGAACCAACTTTCACTATTAGGCGCCAAAACGCTCCCGGGTAATCCAAACCCCAATCCGAGCATACGCCCAAGTCCGAAATCATCATACGAACCTATTGGAACTATCAAATCCCGTTTCTGAGGTCGTTTACTCAAAATGTTGACCGAAGTCAAACTTGACCTTTTAAGCCAACCTTAAGAAACTAAGTGTTTCGATTTCAACCCAAACTCTTCCAAATCCCGAACAAACCATCCCCACAAGTCATAAATCAGTAAAAGCAAGTACGGAAAGTCTTATTTAG
Organism: Nicotiana attenuata; assembly: GCF_001879085.1. Lineage (NCBI taxonomy): Eukaryota > Viridiplantae > Streptophyta > Magnoliopsida > Solanales > Solanaceae > Nicotiana > Nicotiana attenuata. Next base: position 35,426 of record NW_017671001.1, read on the forward strand.
GAGAATAGGGTTCTAGAAAGCAAAATGACCATTCGGTTCGTTACATTCTCCACCTCTTAAACAAACATTCGTCCTCGAACGGGTTTAGATTTATACCTCAAGTGATAAATACGTGTGGATATTTGCTCCGCATGTCCTCCTCGGACTCCCAGGTCACCTCCTCGACTGGTTAGCCCAGAAAATCTCTTGGATCTCAATGGCGATCCTGTCTATCAACAATAGCAACTGGCTCCTCCTCATAACCCAAGCTCTCATCTAGCTGAATAGTACTGAAGTCTAACACATGAGACAAGTCGGCGTGGTACCTCCGGAGCATAGAAACGTGAAAAATCGGATGAACTCCCGATAGGCTAGGGGTAAAGCAAGCTCATAAGCAACCTCCCCAACTCGCCTCAACACCTCGAATGGGCCTATAAACCTGGGGCTCAACTTGCCCTTCTTTCCAAATCTCATAATACCCTTCATCGGAGAGACTTTCAAGAGAACCTTCTCGCCGACCATGAATAACACATCCCGCGCCTTCTGATCCGCGTAACTCTTCTGTCTGGATTATGCTGTGTGAATCGCTCCTGGATCAACTTTACCTTTTCCAAGGCATCTTTCACCAAATCTGTACCATATAACTTAGCCTCGCCAGGCTCAAACCACCCGATAGGAGAACGACATCGCCGACCATATAAGGCCTCAAATGGAGCCATCTCGATGCTGGAATGATAATTGTTGTTGCAAGCAAACTCGGCCAAAGGCAAGAATTGATCCCACTGCCATCCAAAGTCAATCACACATGCTCTCAGCATATTCTCCAATATCTGAACTGTCCGCTCCGACTGCCCGTTGGTCTGTGGGTGGAATACTGTGCTGAGCTCTATGCGGGTCCCCAACTCACTTTGTACGACTCTCAAGAAATGGGAAGTGAACTGAGGGCCTCTATCTGATATGATGGAAACAGGCAAACCGTGCAACCGAACTATCTCCCGAATATATATCTGAGCCAACCTCTCTGAAGTATAGGTAGTCATAACCGGAATGAAGTGTGCCGACTTAGTCAACCTGTCGACAATGACCCAAACTACATCAAACTTTTGTAAGGTCCGGGGCAACCCAACTACGAAATCCATAGTAATGTGCTCCCATTTCCACTCAGGTATAGGCATCTGCTGAAGTAGGCCATATGTCCTCTGGTGCTCGTACTTAACCTGCTAGCAATTCAAGCACCTAGCCACATACTCAACTATGTCTTTCTTCATCCACCGCCACCAATAATACTGCCTCAGATCACGATACATCTTCGCAGCACCTGGATGAATAGAATACCGTGAACTGTGTGCCTCCTATAGAATCCTCTCCCTTAAGACATTAACATTAGGAACACATAGACGACCCTAGAGTCGTAGAACACCATCCTCGCCAATAGAAACCTCCTTGGCACTACCCTGTACTACCGTCTCTCTGAGGATTGCCAAATGCGGATCATCAAACTGCCGAGCCTTGATCTGCCCCGATAGTGAAGACTGAGCAAGAACTCGACTGGGCTCTAAAATATCCAACCTCATAAGTTTGTTAGCTAAGGACTGAATGTCCAAGGCTAGTGGCCTCTCCTCTGCTGAAATGAATGCCAAGCTACCCATACTCTCTGCTTTCCTGCTTAAGGCATCCGCGACCACATTTGCCTTGCCCGGATCATAAAGAATGGTGATGTCATAATCCTTCAGTAACTCAAGCCATCTACGCTTCCTCAAATTGAGATCCCTCTGCTTGAACAAATGCTGTAAGCTACGATGATCAGTATAAATCTCACATAACACCCCATACAAATAATGCCTCCATATCTTAAGAGCATGAACAATCGCTGCTAACTCTAGATCGTGCACAGGGTAATTCTTCTCATGAATCTTCAACTGACACGAAGCATATGCAATAACTCGCCCCTCCTGCATCAGTACACAACCCAGTCCAACGCATGAAGCGTCGCAATACACGGTATACATCCCCAAACCGAATGGCAACACTAGAATCGATGTTGTAGTCAAAGTTGTCTTGAGCTTCTGAAAGATTGCCTCACAATCATCGGACCAACAGAAAGGAGCACCCTTCTAGGTCAACCTAGTCAAAGGTGCTGCAATGGATGAAAATCCCTACATAAATCGGCAATAATAACCTGCTAGCCTCAGGAAACTCCTGATCTCAGTCACTGAAGTGGGACGTGGCCAACCCTGAACTGCCTCAATCTTCTTGGGATCCACCTTAATACCCTCACCTGATACAACATGCCCCAAGAATGCCACAGACTCTAGCCAAAACTCACACTTGGAGAACTTAGCATATAGCTTCTACTCTCGCAATGTCTGAAGAACTACTCTCAAATGATGCTCGTGCTCCCCCAGGCTATGTAAGTAGATCAAGATGTCATCAATGAAGACAATAACAAAGGAATCAATATAAGTCATGAACACTCTGTTCATCAAATCCAAAAATACCGCTGGGGCATTAATCAAGCCAAAGGACATTACCAAAAACTCATAATGGCCATATCTAGTACGGAAAGCAGTCTTTGGGACATCTGAGTCCCGAATCTTTAGCTTATGATACCCTGATTTCAAGTCGATCTTAGAGAATACACCTAGAACCCTGCAACTGGTCAAACAAATCATCAATGCGCGACAGCGGGTACTTGTTCTTAATGGTAACCTTGTTCAACTGGCGGTAATCAATGCACATCCGCATAGTCCCATCCTCCTTCTTCACAAACAACACTAGTGCACCCTAAGGTGACACACTTGGTCTCACAAACCCCTTTGCTAACAACTCCTCAAGCTGCTCCCTCAACTCCTTCAACTCTTTCGGAGCCATACGGTACGGTGGGATAGATATAGGCTAGGCACCTGGAACCAAATCAATACAAAAATCAATATCACGATCCGGTGTCATGCCTGGAAGGTCAGAAGGAAACACATCGGCGAACTCCCAGACTACAGGAACTGAATCAATCGTCGGAGACTCTGCGGTGGTGTCCCTAACATAAGCTAGATAAGCCAAACAACCTTTCTCAACCATATGTCGAGCCTTCAGAAAAGAGATAACCCGACTAGATGTATTAACTGAGGAACCATTCCACTCCAACCTCGGTAACTCTAGCATCGCTAATGTAACAGTCTTGGCATGACAATCTAGGATGGCGTGATATGGGGATAACCAGTCCATGCCCGGGATGACCTCAAAGTCGGCTATATCAAGTAACAGGAGATCCTCTCTAGTCTCGAAACCACAGAATGTGACCACACAGGACCGATAGATCCGATATACAACCACAGAATTGCCCACAGGAGTGGACACATAAACAGGAATACCCAAAGACTCATGAGGAATATCCAGGAAATGAGCAAACAAAGATGATACATATTAATAGGTAGACCCTGGATCAAATAGTACTGAAGCATCCCTACCACAGACGGAAATAATAAATGTGATAACGGCATCTAATGCCAGTGCATCTGGTCTGGCCGGAAAAGCATAGAATCTGGCTAGAGCGCCGGCTGGCTGGCCTTTACCTGACTGAACTGTAGCTGGCTGACCTCCCCCTGCCTGGCCTACACCTCTAGGACGGCCCCTACCAATCGACCCTCCGCCTCTGGGTGGCCAGACAGCCGATGCTATAATTATGGGTTGCTGACCCTGCTGCACTGCCTTGCCCTAAATTTTGGGGTAATATCTCCTCATATGACCGAGATCTTCGCACTCGAAACAACCCCTAGGTGTGGTGACTTGCTGCCCTAAAGTCTGACCCTGATGGCTTGTAGGCCCACTAGAAGAAGCCTGAATAGCTGGTGGGCCGTATGAACTCTCCGGTATAGCACTAAAATAGGAGCTGGAAAAACTCTGGGGACCTGAGTACCCACTGGAAGAACTCTGGATGGTTGGTGGGCGGTAAGAGCTCTCTGGTATGGTGTCACTCCTCCTTTTTTACACACCCACCCCGAAGGATAATGTATAAGGGAGTTTTTCCATTTAAAGTGACATTATTCGAAATGGGATTATTTATTTATTTTTAGAGTCGCCACTTGGGAAAGGATTGGCTTTTGGTGTCCCAAGGCACCGATTTAATTTAAATCCCAAATCGAGGAAAAATTCGACTTCCCAATTGGAGTCTGCGAACCAGAAATTCTGAATAAGGAATTCTGTTGACCCGAGGGAAGGTGTTAGGCACCCCCGAATCCCGTGGTTCTAGCACGGTCGCTTAAATTATTATAAATGGCTAAAATCTAGTTTTATACATGTTCAACCCTATAGTGCAATTTTTAAAATTATTTACCGTTTTTAATTTATTTTTACGAAAATGAACGCCGTTTAAGAGCGTGTTTTCAGATCACGTCACATGAAATGCACCCGGATCCTCAACACCTCTTATTCAACGTTTTAGGATTTGGATTTGGGTCGCATGAAATGCACACCCGACTTTAGGAAGGTAATTTTATTAAAAGACGCGCCTAGAGCGACTAACGTGTTATCAACTTTATGGGGGGCCATGGAAATTCGCTAAACGGCACGCCCAATTTCTAAAATATTTTAATATAGTATTTAATGAGGGCCCCGCAGTTTATATGTTTTGTTTGGCGAGGCTCGTCTCATTTAATTATTTTTTAAGGTCAATCTAAATCGAACTAGATTCTCTATTTGCATTGTGGTCTTTAAAGGGCTTGGCAATATGAAATTCGGGTTTCCAAATTCAAGTCCGGATTCAAATAAAAGGATAAAACCTTTTAATTTAAAACCGCCACCTAACTTGAAGACCTAAATTTTATGTTGCAAATTGAATAACCATATTCCTAATGTGAACTTTGGGCCCAGGACTGTACAGTGATTGGGGAATTTGGCCCAAAACTGCACTGTGAATTTGCCCAGTAGTCGAACCTCATCAATGCCCAATCGTGAAAATTATACAGGCCCAGGAGCAGCATTTAGTCCCATTCTGTCGTTTGATTAAGGAACCAGAGTCCAGTCTTAACGCCGATAGGACCGTAATTATCTCTGATTGTTCATTAGGCTTTCGACTCGTTTATTCACGCTTATTCTAAGGCAAATTCGTGACTACTGATTCAATTGCTGATTATATTCAGCAGTTGGATTGTCTAAAGAGTAATTACACAGGAGCCTATTAAAACTATAAAGGCTTATAAGTTCAGCACCTTACACATAGAACTAAGTCACGACAAA
>NW_017671001.1:54689-63221 GCF_001879085.1 Nicotiana attenuata
AAAATATTAAAGTAAAGCCCTAAATATATTTTCAAAGTTAAACTAATTAATTCCTGAAATTGTTTAAAAACTATTTCGTGAAAAATTCACAATTAACAATTAAAAATACAAAAATGGACTATTTTTGTTATTTTCTTCATATTTTGTTCTAAAAATAACTTAACCACTAATTAATCATAAAATATGAAATTAGATCCTAAACGCAAATTCCAAGTATTTATTTTTTTATATTAAAATTCAAATGCAAACAATCAACAGAAACTAACACAAAATTCACAAAAATGAAAGAAATCATTTTGTTTGGAATCTTTGGGAATAATTCATATAGGGCAAAAATCACATGCTCACATATGGCATTGCAATAGGGGCGCGTTGGAGCACCTCGAGGAGGTGGTGGTGCTGAATATGGGGGCCTGCTGGGTTGACCCCTCCCAAACTGACCTCTGCCCGTAGCCGGGGCGCCTCTAAACTCTCCGGAGAAACGGGCCCTCTTGTCTTGTTGCATCTGCTCTCTACCCCTTTGACGGTAGCCCTCAATCCTCCGAGCAATCTCCACTACCAGCTGATAAATAGTCCCCATCTCAACCTCTCGGGCCATGTTGGCCCTAATACCGAAGTGCAACCCGTAACAAATCTCCTCACTCTCTCTGCGTCAGTAGGAAGTATCATGAGTGAATGGCGAGACAACTCAGAAAACCTCGCCTCATAGTCGGTCACTAACATCTGACCCAGCTCAAGCTGCTCAAACTGATACCACAACTCCTCCCTCTCGGAGGGTGGAATATACCTATCTAGGAAAAGCTGTGTGAACTGGTCCCAAGTAATGGGAGGGGAACCCGCTGGTTTGCCAAGAACATAAGACTGCCACCATCTACGGGCCCTGCCCTCCAGCTAGAAAGTAGTTAAGTCAACCCCGTGAGACTCCAATATCCTCATGTTGTGCAGTCTGTCCCTGCACCTATCAATGAAATCCTGGGCACTCACCTCCGAAGATAGGAGGGTGTAGCCTAGTCCATCGGTTCAATAACTTCTGTGGATTGCCGTCCGCAGCTGGTCTGGGCTCAGGTGCCACTGCTGCAACTGGCTGGGCCCCATCCGCGGGTAGTGTGCTTGGAGTCTGATACACTGCGGCTGCATGCCTGGGAGCTTGAGCAGTAGGGGTCTGTGCTCCCCCTGCTGCCTGAGATGTGGCTGGGTCTGCTGGAAACAAACCAGCCTGGGTTATAGAATCCATGAACTGCAGCATACGACCCTTGACCTCCTGAAAGCCCGGTGCTGTCATGAAATCTGCCGGAGTAGGCTCTGCTACGAGTACCCCGCCCTACTCATCAATAATGGGATACCCCGCCGGATCCTCCGGTGGTGCAACTGGGGCAGCTCCAGGGTGCCCTCCTCCCCTACCTCGGGCCGGTGCCCTCCCCCTGCCTCTACCTCGGCCTCTAGCAACGGGAGAAGCAGCTCCTCCCGGATTTGGAATGTCAGCCATACGCGTCCTCACCATCTGTGAGAGAATAGAAGAAGGAAATTTAGTATACCATCAACTGCATGATAGAAGATGAATAAAGAGTAGTTTCCTAACACCCTATAATCTCTCAAAGATAAGTACAGACGTCTCCGTACCAATCCGCAAGACTCGAATAGATTTGCCCATGATTTGTGAGACCTACGTGAACCTAGTGCTCTGATACCATGTTGTCACAACCCAATTCCATGTCAGGTCGTGATGGCATCCAGCATCTGCCGCTAGACAAGCCAACTGTGAACAACCTAGTAATTCCCATTTTTATTTAAGAATTTCCAACCTCAAATTTTACTTAAATTTAAGCATTCAGTACTTAATAAAATTTCACGGCAACCAATGCAAGAACCACTAGAGGAAATCATGAATATAATTTTTACAACCCAAAATAATAGTCTACTAGTGTGTGTGCCACGATCTAGTGTCACAAGTACGAGGGCAACTAGTAGAATGTACAAAAATATAACTATCCTACTGCCTTAAATAGAATGACAGTAATAAACAAAAGGAGAGACTCCAGCATGCTATTGAACGGCTCAAAAGGGGGCAGCTCACCGTGAAATCTCGGTCAAGTATCAGGAATGCGTGTCGGACGGGTAGCTAGATGCACCTGCCTCAGATCATGTACAATTAAGTACGGAAGCGTAGTATGAGTACATAAATAATGTGTACCCAGTAAGTATCCAATCTAACCTCGAAAAAGCAGTGACGAGGGGTCGACTTGACACTCACTAGGGCCAATAATAATATAATTTAAGTGTTACGCTAAGCACGACTAGCATGAAGAAGAATGACAGTTTAAGTACAGGGGGAAGTAAGATATTCTTTCATAAACAACATGTCAATTTTAGTCATATCATGTAACAACTTACGTTTCAAAGCATTTAAGCACTATAAATCACGGGAAGTTCCAAATAAATAACATGCGTAGATTATGCCGAGGTTGTACGGCCCGATCCAACATAATATTAAAATGTGCACTGCCAGAGGGTCAAATGGCGCGAACCATAGATGCATCTATTTACTACCGAGGCGCTCGGCCCGATCCACATATAACAATTTATTTTCAAGAAAGCACACATTGCCCATTTACAGTCAAGTAATTTATACAAATTCCTAAGTAAGTGAATATAGTCATCTATATTTGTTTTACCAATTTCCAGCATGACTTAATTAATCTTAGTAACAAGTAAGGACGTATGCATTGCAAGTATAGCATGATACGGGTCCTAAACTACCCGGACAATTAGCATAATAGTAGCTACGTACGGACTCTCATCATCACGTACGTACGTAGCCCCCACAGATAGGTACATATATTTATTTAATTCACGTGTGGGGTTAATTCCCTCTTACAAGGTTAGAAAGGAGACTCACCTTGCCCCAAAGCTTACTTCCAAACTCAAGAATGTACTCAAACCCTCAATACGGAGCCGAACGACCCAAAAATATTCAAATGGGGTAAGAACTAGTCAATATATGCTCAAGATTTCATATTTTAACTATTAAAGTAACTTCCCAACCCTAAATACAAGATTCCTGAAATTCATCCCCGGGCCCACGTGCTCGGATCCCGGAAATTTTCGAAGAAAGTTGTTACCCATAACCTTAGGATCAAGAATATATGATTTCTACTACATTCCATAACAAATTTCGTGGTTAAATCTCATTTTTATCAAATACCTAGGTTTTACTCTAAATCCATAATTTCCACTAATTTACATGTTGTAATCTACCTATAAACTATGTATTAAACTCACATTAGGTAGAAATTACTTACCTCACAAAGCTAGGTTGAAATCTCCGCTTTTGAAAATCGCCCAAGAATGGAGTGAAATGAGTCAAAAATGACAAACTCGCGTATTAAATGAAGGTCACTGCCTTCAGCGAGTTCCGTACGTCCGGTGCGTTGACCGCATCTGCGGTCTCGCTTCCACGGACGATTGACCGCTTTTGTAGAAATGGGCCGGGCCAGCTCGGGCCGCACGTGCGGACGGGTGACTGCTCCTGCGGTTCCACTTCTGCGGGAGAGGAGCCGCATCTGTGGAACCTTGGGCCCTCTCCTTGGGCCGCATCTGCGATGCTTCAACCGCACCTGCGGCTGGCAAACCGTAGGTGCGGTTATGACAGCAACTGGAGCTTCAGCTCCTTCTCAAATTTTCAACTTAGTTCGAGCCTCGTGCGATTGATGCTTGGGGCCCCTGGGGCCCCGCCCCAACATACCGACAAGTTTAGAATCATAAAACGGACTCGCTCGAACCCTCGGAACGCCTGAAACAATATTAAAACTAGGAATCACACCCTAAAACCAATTGAATTAAACTTATGAACTTTAAGTTCTTCAATCTACTACCAATGTGGCGAAACGTACTTGTACTACTCGGAATGATACCAAATTTGCGTGCAAGTCTTAAGTGACATTATGGAACTATTCCCAGTCTCGAAATTCTATTCGGACCTCAATATCACAAAATTCCACTCCAAACCAAATTTAAAGAACTTCAAAAATCTTTAAAGAACCAACTTTCACTATTAGGCGTCAAAACGCTCCGGGGTTATCCAAAACCCAATCCGGGCATATGCCCAAGTCCTAAATCATCATACGAACCTATTGGAACCGTCAAATCCCGTTTGTTTACTCAAAATGTTGACCGAAGTCAAACTTGGCCTTTTAAGCCAACCTTAAGGAACCAAGTGTTCCGATTTCAACCAAACTCTTCCAAATTCCGAACCAACCATCCCCGCAAGTCATAAATTAGTAAAAGCAAGTACGTGAAGTCTTACTTAGCGTAACGGGGTTCTAGAAAGCAAAACGACCAGTCAGGTCGTTACAAATACTTTCCTTGAAAAGTTATCTTTAACACTCAAATATGTATACTCTTGTCAATGCGTAAGTTTTGATAAAAACTTATAACATTTACCTTGAGTGCCATTTCGCCAACAAGATTTAAAATAAATTTTATAACACAACATGACTTATGCAACATAATACTTTAATACATGGAGACATCCGTACTTGTTTTTTCCACAAGCACGAAACCACATTTACAAACAGCTTAAGTATTAACTCGAAACATGATTTTAGAGAAAGTCCCTCAAGAAGAGTAAGTTTTAATCAACTTACTTGGCTTTCGCTTTATTAACAACCACAAGCTTTCAATCCTCTTCCATCATTCCACTGTTGATTAAAATGCTCAATATCACCAACAAGTTGATATCTACAATTAGATATCCTAGTTTCATCAAAATATGACCTAAGATATTGATCAACATCCATTTATGGCTCATATGTTAACTACAATCCTCCAACAACTCAAATCGCTAAATAGATTCACTTACTAGCATATTCAACTCCATTATTATCATTTAATACCCATTTGAAGTCGTCAATGATATTACATGAATTCTCCAATACCGCCAAATTACTATTCATCGTCTTCATTAACCAACATTTCCAAAATATGCAATTTGGTGATTGCTTAGTTGAACACTTTCAATTTAGCTAGAAAATGATTCCATAGGTTCATCGCATCCTTTAATTTCTTTCTAAGAACACTTTTTATCTTTTCCATTTTCTCAAAAATATTATTCATGGGATGAACTAAGGTTTGTGAAATCAATTATCCAACCATAACAACTTGAAACAAATAATATAACTACACTCTTCGACTCATAAGAAATGAGTTTGAAGCATTAGGATTACCTTCTTGAAGCTTTTCCTCAAAAATCCAATATTTGGAAAATTTGGTGTTCTTGAACAACTTGAAAGATTTCTAGGGATTTCAAGGATTGAATGATGTTATTAACTTAAAATATCCATAAAAAGTCACCTTATATTCTTAAGTAGCCCAAGGTCGAATCCACCGTGAAAGCACCAAATCATAGCTCAAAATTACCCTCTCACCCGACCTTGTACTTATAGGCCCAAGTTTCTGTGTTTCGGATGCGGCCTCGGATGCTTCGCATCCGCAGTTCACTCCTCTTCGAAGCTCGAACGCGAACCCCGATACTATGGCAGCACTTCACTGCCAACCTTCCTTTCGCACGTAGATCTGGATGCTTTGCATCCCCAGTTCACTCCTCTGCCAGCTTTTGATAATTTGGTCATAACTTCTTGAAGGAGTATCCAAATGACAAACGGTTTGAAGCGTTAGAAACTAGACTCAAAGATATTTAATTTGATAGGTTTTACATAACATAAATCCTTATATATTTGTATATATGCTCGTCCAAAATTAGGTCTTGTGCGTACTCATTTGGAACTTTAGTTTATCATGTAATTTCCAACTTGATTTGTCCCAAGGGCTCTCCTTATGCCCTATATCACTTCAAATACATCTCGTACACTTATTATTATATCCCATCAATATCCATCATATTAATAGTCCTCGTCTGCTCACAAAATAATATAATTAACACACATCAACTTTCTTAATAGCGCCTAAGTAGTTCGAAATTTTTGGGGTGCTACAAAAAGTCATTCAACTTTGTCGAAGTACGGTAGGAATATCTCATATTTTTCCACCTAGTAACTCTCTTTGATATTTAAGCAAACCTAAATAATTTTTTAATTATGAAACATAATTTAGTAATTTTTGTGATACTTAAGTATGTGTGAATTTTTCATTACAAAAAAATAGTTCAGTGATTCCGATACAATAATATAAAATTTGAGTGACTATCTATGAAATTAACTTCAATTTTATTCATAAATAAAAGGAAAATAACAAAAGTCTATGTATGAGTCCACAAATTCACATTATTTAAAAGTTTATGTTTTTAAATATTCGGAAAATGACCATGTCAAACCAAAGTAGAATAATTTTATAGTTACTGCACACTCACGACTCAATTCCAGAGAGATGCTGCAACTTCTCTCTACAACACAACTCTCTCCCAGTATGGCACAACCACCTGCAACTTGCAATACCTCCTAAACCAGCGGACATAATACCTGAACAATCATCCAAAGAGTCCTTCAAGGATAAACTGCTAGCAAATAATTTTGATCAAATCATAACTCGGAATTAAGGCACACAAGAACCATTCTCTTTGAACCAACCGATGGTACACGGGAAACAAAGTCAGTTCATGGTAAGGCACCCTCCCAACCAAAAAGTCATGCTAACAAAAGAAGACTTTTAGAGGGTCTACCACCCATGTCGCTCTTCCCTAATCATAAAATTGCAAGGCAAGCGTGTTGGACACCAATACCTCTGTATAGGGTCAAATTTGACCCTCAGTATCTCTACGCCAGTGGGTACGCCCAATGAGTGTACGCCGACCAACGTAGCAGGTACGACTCGGCCGTGAGGACAAAAGCGACATCGTTTAGAACTCAGCGTCCACGATAGGGAGACGTTACCTATTTTTGTAACTTTTTGATTCTTTCGAGGAAGGTCTCCTATTATATAAAGGAGACCTCCATATTGTAAAAGGGGGATCTGATCTAATACAACTCTCTCATTTTTCTGGCTTTCTGTCTCTATATCTCTACCTCTAACGAAAATATCGTATTGGTAAACATTATCACTTTGCAATATCAGATCTACAACAATATTATCATCTTTGCATCTCTAGGCTTATTATATTTGATTACGATTTACCCCTTTTCTATTTTTGATTGTTTTATCGCTTACAAAGTATATCGTTAACTTTTGAGCCAAACAATTTGGCGCCGTCTGTGGGGATTTCGAGAATCAAAATCATAGTATCCACCTAGAGATCAACCAACTACCACTCTCTACACTACACAAAAACAGAAAAATGGCAGAAAATAGCACAAGATCGAAAGCCATATTGGGTGTCACTACCAATCTCCTGGGCCCTCTCAACGAGGCCAGTGACGGTGGCATCCTGAATGCAACCCCTAGCATCACACCAGGTGCAGAGATCTCACCTTCCCCATCCGAAGGCCTGACGATCTTGCACGAAAAAGGAGCTTCCACATCTGCGGCTATGGAAGCACCCTCAGCGGTCAAAAAGCTACTGGAAAGATGGCTAACAAGCACTCTAAGTGGCTTGGTTGAGAGGTCACCGCAAAATAACATCGTATGTACACCAACGGTAGGTACCACTGCTGCCGTGGGTGAACCGGAAGCTACACTAGTAAATAACAGACCCATCGAGACACAGACCAACGATGGCACGCTAACAGCCATCCTAAAGAAGATGGAAGAAATGGAAAATGAAAACAAGGCGCTCCGTGGTCAGATGAAGGAACATCAGGAGAGGGTCGACAAGATCCCCGGTGCTCCCAAGTTGCTACCAAAATGCGACGTGGGAAGGTTCGTTGAACAACCATACACCGAAGAAGCTGTTCCTCACTCCACCCCAAAAACCTTTAAGATGCCACCCTACTTAAGGGTATATGACAGAACCACAGATCCCGAGGATCATTTGATCCACTACGTCACCGCTGTGAAGGGCAACGACCTATCGAAAGAACAGGTACCGTCGGTACTGCTGAAGAAGTTTGGCGAGACGTTGACAGGAGGGGCCTTAACATGGTACTCTCAGCTACCGGCTAAGGCAATATCAACGTTCGAGGAAATGGCGGATAAATTCGTCACAGCCCATGCAGGCGCGAAGAAAGCGGAGGCTAGGGTCAACGACATCTTCGCCATCAGGCAAAACGCAGGAGAAGGACTCAGGGACTTCCTGGCAAGGTTTAACAGGGTAAGAATGAGTCTACCAAACGTATCGGAAGGTATGGCAATTGCCGCTTTCCAGAACGGGCTAAGCAGAGATGGTTCGAGGGCAACCAAGAAGCTGCTGAGCCGCCTCATGAAATATCCCCCTACCACATGGGAGGAAATCCACAACGCCTATTGCGCCGAGGTACGAGCGGACGAGGATGATCTTAATGGGCCGACCCAACGGCTAACAGCGATACACTCAGAAACAAGGAGAGATCGACGGAACGAAGGTCGACGGGAACAACTCCCCCGCTTCAACAGAGATCGACACCAGCCATACACCAGATCCTCCCATCCGCCACCAAGGCATACAGA
>NW_017671001.1:64701-94815 GCF_001879085.1 Nicotiana attenuata
CAAAAATACCAGTCAGAAATCCACAGGTTAATGACCGAGTTCGACGAGTGCCGCTTCGAACAAGTTCTGAGAGCACAGAACGTTGAGGCAGACGGCTTAGCAAAATTGGTCGCAGCCACTAAAAACTTCAACAAAGAAAGTGTGTTCACCCTCCTCCATTCAACCATTGATCACACTGAGGTTTTCTCTTTAAATTTGACTTGGGACTGGCGCAACCAATTTGTATCCTATCTGCAGGATGGAACACTCCCCCTCGACAAAAAAGAAGCCAAGAAGCTCCGCGTACAGGCCGCCCGTTATTGCCTAATAAACCACGAGCTCTACAAAAGGACGTTTGGCGGACCCCTGGCCAAGTGTCTAGGGCCGCAACAAACGCGGCCAGTGCTCGAAGAGGTACATGAAGGACATTGCGGTGCCCATACAGGCAACCGCGCCCTCGTACGCTGCATAATACGGGCCGGCTATTATTGGCCCACCATGAAGAAAGACGCAGCGGAATATGTCCGCCGATGCGAACAATGCGAAAAGTATGCCCCCATGATACACCAACCAGGAGAACCACTTCACTCGGTCACTTCCCCATGGCCCTTCATCAAATGGGGAATGGACATAGTCGGTCCCCTACCAGCGGGACGAGGAAAGGTACGATTTCTATTAGTTTTAACTGACTATTTTTCCAAGTGGGTGGAAGCAGGAGCATACGCCCAAATACGCGAACAGGAAGTGATCGCCTTCATATGGAAAAATATTATATGCCGCTTCGGCATCCCCAAAGAAATCAGTTGTGACAACGGACGACAGTTCATCGGGCAGAAAACGACCGAATTCTTCGAGAAATGGCGCATCAAGAGGATACTTTCCACGTCATATCACCCTGCCGCCAACGGCCAAGCGGAATCCTCCAACAAAACAATATTAAACATACTAAAGAAGAAACTCGAGGACGCCAAAGGGCTATGGCCCGAGCTGCTACCCGAAGTGTTATGGGCACACAGGACCACACCCAAATCCAGTACGGGGGAAACACCGTACTCGCTGGTCTACGGAACCGATGCGGTCATACCCGTCAAAATCGGCGAACCAAGCCTAAGATATTCACACACCAATGGAACAGAAAACGACACAAACAGGCTCCAAGACCTCGACGAGGCTGAGGAAAGAAGAGAAATGGCCCATATCAGAATGGTAGCCCAAAAGCAACAAGTCGAAAGATACTACAACAAGAGAGCCAAAATAAGACCACTCAAGGTAGGAGACTATGTCCTTAAAGCCAAGACATTGGCATCCAAAGACCCGAGTGAAGGGAAACTGGGCACCAACTGGGAAGGACCCTACAAAATCACAGCAGTAGCCAGCAAAGGCGCATTCCAGTTGGAAACAAAGGAAGGGAAAACGCTCCAAAACAACTGGAACGTTACTCACCTCAAGTATTTCCACTTTTGAAAGGCGTCTCCCGAGTCGTACTCTTTTTCCCTTACCCGAGTTTTGTCCCAATTGGGTTTTCTCGGGGAGGTTTTTAACGAGGCGACAGAGGGGACACCTGGAGATATTTGAGAAGCAAGTTTATCATATCAACCTCTCCTTACGACCTCCAGGCCGACATGATAAAGGGACTGGACTAGCTTGATCATGAAAGGCTACGACCATCTCCAAATGTATGAAAGGCTACGGCCATCTCCAAATGTATGAAAGGCTACGGCCATCTCCAAATGTATGAAAGGCTACGGCCATCTCCAAATGTATGAAAGGCTATGGCCATCTCCAAATGCATGAAAGGCTACGACCATCTCCAAATGTATGAAAGGCTACGGCCATCTCCAAATGTATGAAAGGCTACGGCCATCTCCAATTATATTATGGCTAAGGTCATCGCTGCCAACGGTCGACCTAGATTCGACTAAAGTGAGTAAACGACTCGACGACAGTCGAAGTCGCCTACATGGCTAAGGCCATCAATTATATTATGGCTAAGGCCATCGCCGTCAACGGTCGACCTAGATTCGACTAAGGTGAGTTAACGACTCGACGACAGTCGAAGTCGCCCACATGGCTAAGGCCATCAATTATATTATGGCCAAGGCCATCGCCGTCAACGGTCGACCTAGATTCGACTAAGGTGAGTAAACGACTCGACGACAGTCGAAGTCGCCTACATGGCTAAGGCCATCAATTATATTATGGCTAAGGCCATCGCCGTCAACGGTCGACCTAGATTCAACTAAGGTGAGTAAACGACTCGACGACAGTCGAAGTCGCCTACATGGCTAAGGCCATCAATTATATTATGGCTAAGGCCATCGCCGTCAACGGTCGACCTAGATTCCACTAAGGTGAGTAAACGACTCGACGACAGTTGAAGTCGCCTACATAGCTAAGGCTATCAATTACATTATGGCTGAGGTCATCGCCGCCAATAGTCGACCCAGATTCGACTACGGTGAGTAAACGACTCGACGACAGTCGAAGTCACCTACACGACTAAGGCCATCAACTGTATAATGGCTAAGGCCATCGACGCCGATAAGTCGACTCAGCTCGACTATGACAGCGAGTAACTCGACGATAGTCGAAGTTGCGCACACGGCTAAAACCATCGACAAAACTAAAGCCGAAAATAAAGGGTACAGAAAGAAAATAACAGCAAAAGTATAACTTCCATTATCATCCAAAAATGCATATACAAAAGGACCCATTTACATCTCCAAATACAGCAAAACAAAATGAATACGAGTCCTAAGGGGCTTCGACATCCTGATCACCGCCTCCCGACGGATCGCCATCTCGTCCGCCCCCGTCCTCTGCCTGATAGGCCGCAGAGATCCAAGAGCCGGATTCTAGACGGTTGACATCTTCGGAGTTATAGCCCGCCCGGTCTGGGGAATAAGAACTATACCCACAAGTTTCTCGAGCGACACAGACTATGTGCCGTTGCTCTTGAACCTCCGCCTCGGTGGCTCGACCCGCAGCTAAGAACTCCTCGAAGACGACCAATCTGGCCTCAGCGTATACCCACATATCATGCGCCTCACGACGCGCATCTTCATCAGGCCTTGACGCAGCAGTCCGCTTGAGGACTCAGCCGCCTTGGCATCGAGTTCGGAGGTCATGGCGGCAACCTTGATCCGCAAATCAGCAGCTTCCGCCGCTACCCCGCGGCCAACCTCCAACTCTTCTTCTTTAGACTGGAGAAGAGTCTCCAGCTCAATATTCCGGGCCAGGGCGGCCATCAGCTGCTCATTGATCTGCTCTAACTCGGCCACCCTCCGCTTCAGCTGGGCCTCTGACTGCTCCAGACCCTCACGGAAAACCCGAAATTCCGGGTCCTGCTTGAGTAGGTCCGCCAGCGCTTGATGCTTGACTCGGCACCGCCGATATTTCTTTACCACCTTGTTAAAGGCGGCTGCCTTCCTTTGCGCTCGCCGCCCCCTCTCTATCTCCAAAATGAGAGTCTAAAAAAGAGGAAAAGGATGAAAGGCAAGTCAGCATGCATCAAAATTTATTTTACGATGCATGAAGAGAATCGAAAAATACCTGTAAGGCCGCACCGGCAACCCTCCGGGATAGTTCCCCGTCGCTAACCCCTTGTAACGTTTCACGCTCAGCGGCCGCACATAGCAGGGTCATATCCGCTGCGGCCTGCTCGCTGTGTTGCAACAGGTTATACCCCCCCGGGATCAGAATTCGACGGTTGGATCTACCTACCGTCATCCCTACACGGGCCGGACCCCGCGTTGACGCTTCTGCATCTGCCTGGGCGACCTCAGGGCCCGCCCTCTCGGCATCATCGTCCGCCTCTCCAACGGTAGCCGACGAGCCGCTCTCCGGAATGCGTGTTGACCTGGTGTCGAGAACGGCCCCCCTATGAGGAGCCGACCTCCCGGAACGGATGGCATCCGCCATAAAAACTGGCCTTGACTCTCGACGGGGCTCGCTCGCCCCCTCATCTGCCGTGGCTATCCCCTTGCCGGTTATCAACCGACGTCTTTTTCTTTCCGGCGTCTCCTCGCTCTTAGAAGTCTCCTCCACAGCCCGAGGGGATGGTGTCGAAGGAGTCGCTCCCCTCGCGGACGCCGCCACAGGCAGCGGTTGAGGAATCTCCGCGGCACCATCACTGGGCGAGCCGCAGGGAATGTATCCATCTTCAGAATCAGTACCCGCCCCAGGTAAGATGACGACGCTCTTTTTCTTCTTCTTAGGGGCGCTCCGACCTGCCAACGCGAATAAGTCATAACAAATACGTAGGGAATCCCCAAACCGTAGCTAAAGAATTACCTGACGGGTCGTACTGCCGAAGAAATGCAGCCCAGGTACGGCACTCCTCCGCATAGGGTATTATTCTTTCCACCCACGATTTAATGTCATCAACAAGCTGGGGTGGAGAAGCCCTCGCTGCGAATAAAAAAGAGAAGAAAGAAAAACAAAGGTCACAATGGCCGTGTGGTCGAAAGCGCAAGCAACACTAAAATCTACAAGTAGAAATACTTACGTTCTGGATTCCATCTTTCCGGGAACCTCTCGGGATTCGACACCAGGTGCTCCGTCCTGATGTAGAAATATTTACGCCAAAAGCGGCGGTTGGGCTTATCATCGGCCTTAACGACCAAGCCCTTTGCGCCACGACCTTTCAACTGAAGCATGGTACCCCTCAGGTAACCAGCGCTGAACAACTGTAAGAGGTGGTGGACCGAGACGCTGCACCCAGCCCTGGCCGCATAAGTGGTCATGATACGGCACACCTTCAAAGTATAAGGAGTGAGCTGGGCCGGACACACATTGTAAAAACGGCAAAGCTCCTCCACCAGAGGGTAGACTGGAAGGTCGTAACCGATCAAGAACGGGTACTCATAGAAGGTGCAATATCCAGGCCGGTGCACATTGGCATAATCCGTCCCGGCCGGAACCATTTCCACGTGGTCCGGAATATGGTGCGTCTCTCGCAGATCATCTAAATGGGATTGTAGTAAAACGCTGTGCTCCCAGGGAAGATCAGGGCTTTTAGTTGGAAAATCCCTGCGAACGTGCGTCTCCTTCGGAAGGACATTGTCTACGCTGAGAGGAACAAGGGCCTTCTCCGCCTTTTCCCCTTCACCACCGGAAGATGGCGGAACCCTAGACGGGGCATTATCTTTGGCCTTTTTATTATTCTGTCCGCGTTTTGTCATGATTATGCTACTTGAGAAACGAAGCACTGACGATAGGAAGTGTGGTTTCAACAGAAGTGGGAGAGTCCCTCACGAAATAACGGTTACAAGAAAGGAAGGCAAAGGAGTGTATCAGAAAATACTTTTCAGCGGCTTGAAAGTGGAATCAGATCAAACCTCTCTCATACTTATAAGGATAAGTTGCACAGGAATCGAAGAGTCATGATTCAAAACGTGCGCCGGAAACCAAAACGTCACTTCATCCTCTGAACCGCCTCGGGGGCAAATATAATGATGATGCATACAGGCGATGACATCATTCCAAAAAGGAAGCCACGCGTCAGCGGCTCAACAACGTCATATGTTTACTTCATTCATATTGCCGCCCCTGGTCGAGGTCAAATTCTCCTAAGCCGAGGTTCGTATTTCCGCCCGTCGAAGACGCCCACCGAACGCGTCTCCAACGAGCGGAGGGACTAACTGTATAGGGTCAAATTTGACCCTCAGTATCTCTACGCCAGTGGGTACGCCCAATAAGTGTACGCCGACCAACGTAGCGGGTACGACTCGGCCATGAGGACAAAAGCGACATCGTTTAGAACTCAGCGTCCACGATAGGGAGACGTTACCTATTTTTGTAACTTTTTGATTCTTTCGAGGAAGGTCTCCTATTATATAAAGGAGACCTCCACATTGTAAAAGGGGGATCTGATCTAATACAACTCTCTCATTTTTCTGGCTTTCTCTCTCTATATCTCTACCTCTAACGAAAATATCTTATTGGTAAACATTATCACTTTGCAATGTCAGATCTACAACAATATTATCATCTTTGCATCTCTAGGCTTATTATATTTGATTACGATTTACCCCTTTTCTATTTTTGATTGTTTTATCGCTTACAAAGTATATCGTTAACTTTTGAGCCAAACAACCTCAAAAAATATCGGAGCTATGGACGCCTACATAAAATTTCCCTTTCATTGACCTGGGTGTTGATTACTTTATTGTTAAGTTTACAAAGGAAGAAAACATGACAAAAGCTTTGCACAATGGGCCCTGGCTCATATATGATTTTTTCTTATCAGTACAAAAGTGGGAACCAAATTTTATAGCATCTCAAGCAAAAAAATATGTTCACAGCCATACGGATGCAACTCCCACAACTTCCAACTAAGTTCTATGACGCTATAACTCTTCAAAAAATTGGCAGCACGTTAGACTGATTACTGAAAATAAATGCTTGCACCTCATCCACCCTAAGGGGTAGATATGCAAGATTATGTGTGGAACTCCCCCTCAATGTGACGGTCATGCAGTTCATTTATATTGGAGATTATACGCAATATATCTTGTATGAGTGAGAAGGAGTACTGAGCAAATCCTGTGGTAGATTGGGCCACGTCGCTGGGCAATGCAACTTTTTACAACTGAAAACAACGACAATCCAGGAGGCTGCTACATTCAAGGAACAAATAACCACACCACAAAATGACATGGACGGAGGGGAATGGCAGACAGTGTCCTTCAAAAGAAGAAAGAATCATCCACTCACAAAGGCTCCTAAAACTACTTCAACACTGCTAGAGCCAGGTATTCCAGTCAAAATTTTTTATGCCACTACATCTAAGTATCTAAATACTCAAACTTCAAAGCATAAATGTCGTGTTCCAACCAAAGCAAGGGAAATTGCTAATCCAAACACCACTGAAAAGGAATATGCAAAGTCTGATCACCCCATTAGTCACAAAAACCACCTTTCAGACAACCAAGGCCAGCCAATAGTTTTGGAAAATAGCACTAATTCCATGTTGGATAAAATAAATTAAAAAAGACTATATTAATCAACAAATGGACACAATAGGAGATAACATGGAAGTAATGGCGGTAGACATGTCAGCAAGCATGCACGCTACTAATAATTATTTCTTACTAATCCCTACCAATCACAATTATAATAACTCAACTAATGATATTATGAGCACGTAAAACACCTCTTCCGCTTCCACTCACATTAACAATCAATTACACACTAACCCATACCATCAGAGCTAATTAACTTTGCATGAAGCAAGTGCCAAGATCTACCTGTCACACACTCAAAACCCTACCCCACAAATAGCCAATTATAGTGACCATGTGCCCTTAAAAAAATCCCATGTAGATGTGGTTGAGCCTAATATAAACCATACGCTACTCCACTCTATGGACATGCAAAGTGAAAGAGTTATCATTACTCCTCTCCTTACCCTACTCTTTCTACTGGTATAGCAAACAATCCCTTAATTCCTTCACATATAAATCCTACCAACAAACATGCCGAGAATTCCTATCACCTTGAGAAGAAGGTGCAGACTAATCCCATACTAAGGCAACAAAGAAACCAAATAATGGCAAACTTACCACCACTACCACCCACATAGCCAACCCACAAATTTACTATGTGCAGCCCCCAGTACCACCAGACCATCAACCCCTCTCTTAGGTGGAGATGAGTCTGCTGGGACATGTAATCTCCCTCAACATGATGATCGATGGCCAGAAAATTGTCCTGGTGCTCCAAAACTCACAATACCTTCTCAAACTAATCCCCGAAGGGTTGCAACTAGTGATGAGCAACTATATAAATTATGTCTGGATCAGCAATATTCTCAACCCCATAGCACCAAACATAAACCCCAACCTCATCCAAACAATGAAGGGGCAGTGGAACTTACCTCACCACTTTGTCCCACTACAACCACAAAAATCTACCACTGGACCTACCCTTCTTTCCACCAGAGATAGTGTCCAACCTGAATCTAATCTTCATGCAATGGGATGTGCATGCAAACCGTGTAGTGAACCAAAAGCAAAATGCCCCTCCCATAGTGCAGGCTCCCCATCACCACCCCATGCTCCACAAGAACCAGAACAAGATCCAATAGAACCAATGATGACAGAACAAGAGGAGGTAAACCTCAGCCAACTATCTTTGGTGGAGTTCTCAAGCCTCAACGAAGTAGAAGAATTTCTCTTCACGGAGATGCAAGATCAGAAGTAGATACTCAACTGTCCGATGGGACTGTACAAATGCTCGATAGACATAAGGCCACCACAAGACCCAACAGTAGAACGACATACAATGATATTACTTCCCAGCCTGAGGAGGAACCCCTCCTTTGTGAATCCAGCTAGAGAGAATGGCCACCCACAAAACATTTTCAATAACATGAATCAAGCCACTAACTTTATTGTATGAAACATTCATGGAGGTAATAATGATAATTTTAGGAGAAATTTCAGAGAGCTAGTTGACACCCACAAACCATGCATGGTCACCCTTCTTGAAACTAGGATGGAAAACCACTCTACCTTACTAGATGATTTTGGCTTTACTGAAATGATTGAAATCCCTGCTGAAAGATAGGCAGGAGGCATGGTGGTTCTAGGGGATCACAACATTGTCATAGTCCACAACTTTGTTCGTATAAGTCAGGAAATTTCGGCTACTATAGAGGTACTGCCCTACCGTTATAATTGGCTATTTACTTCTATGTACGCTAGTACTAAAAAATATACTAGAAATATCCTCTGGGACAACCTTGAGTTGATGGCCCAGAATCACAATGGTTTTTGGCTTACGGTGGAGGGGGGTTTCAACGATGTCATGTCCTCAAATGAAAATTTGGCGGGAAGCCTATTAATAAATGTCAGGCTAAGCAGCTTTCGGCTAAGATTAATAATTATAAGCTTATTGATATTGGTTATAAAGGTTGTAAATATACTTGGTCTAACCGTAGGAGAAGAAAAGATGACCTTATAATGGAAAAGCTTGACAACGTTTTTGCAAATGAAGATTGGATAAGTATCTATCCAAATGCCTCCGTCATCTACCTACCAAAGACTAACTCAGACCACAATCCTCTTCTTATTGAATTAATTCCCAAACCAGCATGTAGGAACAGACTCTTTCGTCTTGAAACTATTTGGTGCAACCAGCCTTCTTTCAAAACTCTTGTCTCAAAAGGCTGAGAAAATCAAGACCTTTGTGCTGCCACCACCTCCTTCATCAAAAGGGCTAAGATTTAGAAGAATTACACATTTGGAAATATTTTTCGTAAGAATCCTAGCTAGACTAGAGGGCATATAAAAATCCAGTTATTACCATACTAGCCTTTTTCTCCAAAATCTTGAAAATGACCTAACTGTTGAATTTAATAACATTGTCAAAGTGGAAGAGGACTACTGAAAACTTGGATCTAGAAGTATGTGGCTCAATGAAGGTGAAGCAAATACCAATTTCTTTTATATCACAACCACTAATAGGAAGAGGAGGAACAAAATTATGTTTTTTAAGGATGACATGGGTCAATGGATAAATGACCACCATGCGATCCTTAATCATGTAGTAACATACTTCCCATCCATATTTCAAACATCCCATACTTCTACAAATTGGTCCCAATTGTGGGAGACAATCCTATAACCTACAATGTTGATTTATCCTCCTTAGATAATCCCCCAGCCACACAGGAAATCACTAGTGCCATTTTTTCCTTTAAACCGTTCAAGGCTCTAGGGCCGGATGATCTTCACCCCTTCTTCTATCAAAATTATTGGAGCATGTTGGGTAACTCAATCATCTCTTTTTGTAGCAATATCTTTCACACATAAAGTTTCCCGAAAGAGCTGAAAAAGACCTATCTATGTCTTATCCCCAAATTTTATAATGCAAATAATCTAAAGAATTTTCGACCTATAGGTTTATGTAAAATCATTTATAAGGTTCTTACTAAGATTATAGCAAATTGCATTAAGCCTTTCCTCCAACATATCATTAGCCCCTATCAAACTACTTTCATAAAAAAATCGAAGAGCTTGTGATAATGCTATCATTATTCAAGAACTCCCCCTCCATTAAATATGAAAAGAAAAAAAGCAAATACGATTATTAAACTAGATCTTGAGAAAGCTTTTGATCGGCTAGAATGGTTCTTTATTTACCTCACCCTCAGATTTTGCAAATTTCCCCCTTCTATTACTAAGTTAATTATGCACTGTATTACCACAAGTAGTATTGTAATTTTAGTTAATGGCAATGTCACACACTATTTTTCTCCTAGTAGGGGCATCCACCAAGGGAATCCTCTTTCTCCATATATTTTTATTCTATGTATGGAAATGCTTTCTCGTCCCATTTTACACCAAGTGGATGTAATGAATTGGGACCCTATCTGTATCAACAATTCCCTGATATCTCTCAACTCTTTTTTGCGGATGATCTTACTCTACTATCGCAAGCTTTTGATCGGCTGGAATGGTCCTTTATTTACCTCACCCTCAGATTTTTCAAATTTCCCCTTCTATTACTAAGTTAATTATGCACTATATTACCACAAGTAGTATTGTAATTTTTGTTAATGGCAATGCCACACACGATTTTTCTCCTAGTAGGGGCATCCACCGGGGGATCCTCTTTCTCCATATATTTTCATTCTATTTATGCAAATGCTTTCTCATCTCATTTTACACCAAGTGGATGTAATGAATTGGGACCCTATTCGTATCAACAATCGTATCCCTGATCTCTCTCAACTCGTTTTTGCGGATGATCTTACTCTACTATCGCAAGTGAATAAAAAATTTTGTACCACTAGCAAACGCTGCCTAGACCTATTTTGCTCCCAATTTGGCCAAAAGATTAATACAACGCAATCAAAAACTTATTTTTCTAGTAACTGTAACTCCAATGTGGCCAAAGATATGGCAGAGACCCTAGGTATAAAAAAAGCTCCAATTTTGGCAATTACCTAGGTTTCCTAATGTTTAAAAAGAACCCTAAAGCCACTGACTTCCGGTTTCTCATTGACAAATTGAGGATTAGACTAGTTTCATGAAAAACAAATTTTCTTTCCTTAGCTGGTCGTACTACCCTGGCTAAGGATTCCCTTAGCTCTATTCCTAGCTATTATATGCAATATACCTCTCTTCGCTCAAAGGTCCTCAGGCAAATAAGCAAAATTCAAAGGGATTTTATTTGGGGATCTACCACCAAAAAAAAAACTCCATATGATGAAACGGAGTACAATAATCAAGCCTTTCATGGAAGGATGTGTTTGCTTTTTTCATATGGGGCATAAGGATCAATAGAAACTACAATAACCACAATAATACTTCTCTTAATGTTTCCCTTACTGTGATTATTCGTCAAGCCACTGAATTCAAATTCTTGACAGAACAACACAACTATATCCCTTTAAAATCTCTTGTTCATATTAGCTGGAATAAGCCTTGTAAAAGATGGATTAAACTAAATGTGGATGGAGCCTTTACACAGATCATGTCGCATATTGCCTTAGGAGGAGACCTCAGGAACAACAAGGGAGACTGGGTTATAGGCTTCAAGAGACGAACTTATGCCGTTACGGCGCTGTATGCAGAACTTCTTGCCTTACAACAGGGACTAAAAATTGCAACAGGAAATAATCTCAGCCCCTTAGAGATAGAAACAGACTCCACGGAAGTGATCCAAAGCTTAACTCAAGGAAATATTATGTTTAATACTATTGTTTACTCTTGCAGGTAATGCTCCAAATGAAGGAGATGAGAATCAGGCATAAGTTTCGCCAAGGAAACTCAGTAGCCCATCAACTAGCCAAGGAAGTCCTAAACCTAAGGACCATAGATAAAACTCAATGCTGGCTGCTCCACCCTTTTGTGCGCTTAACTCTGGAGAAGGATGCAGATGAAAGAATAGTTTTTGTTAAATATCTACCTACTGATGCATGTAATAGTGTAGCAACTATGGGTAATCAAAGTGTCCTAAGTGACACCTCTCTATCTTGTAATCAATGTGTCCCTGGTGACACTAGTAAGACTTGTAACCTTGTGGCCCCGTTTTAGTATTAATACACAACTTCCTACCTTCTAAAAAAAATATATATAGTTGTTCACATTAACTTTTTGGGTCTAAACACTTTACACCTCCAAAGTCCTAAGCTGGGCAGACTGGGTGGGCCTTTAAATTAGAAAGCCTTTGGGCCTCATAATCTCGGTTTTACAGGTTGGTCTCAAGGGGGTTGATGTTTGGAGCTTTAAGGGGAGACGGACGCCATTGACACCGTATTTTTCCAGAAGACATGGGAGAAATGGCAGAGAACGACGAGTTTTACCTGAGATACTACGTGGGTCATAAAGGAAAATTCGGTCACGAGTTCTTAGAGTTCGAGTTTAGGCCAGATGGCAAGCTCCGTTATGCTAACAATTCAAACTACAAGAACGATACCATGATTCGCAAAGAGGTCTTCCTTACCCCTGCTGTCCTCAAAGAATGCCGTCGCATTGTTGCCGATAGCGAGGTCCTTTTGAACTCTCCCCTTGATTCGATTATATTTATTCTATTGTTTTGGCTCAGTATAGGGTGTCGGGTCAAACTCGGCATCTTGGTATTTCAAATTGGTGGTTTAGGGTTTTAGAGTTTTGGTTGTGGTCTAAAATGTTTTCGGGCTTAATTTACAGCTGATTTATGCTAGATACTCTTAATTCTGTGTGGAGGATTCATAAAGCTAGTTGACCCCAGCTAGAGTGGAATTGAGCCATAGTTGACTGATTGATTGGTTATTTACGGGGTTTTCAAGTTGCTGGCTTTAGTTTTTGGTTGTTACTTCCTAATGCTGGGAATATCCAACTATCCAAGTAATTGATGGTCAATGATTGTGTGAAGTAATGAAAAGACAAGAATATGAATTCTTAGAGCCATTATGACCTAAAAATGTTAGCGAAGAAGCAAAATTCTCATTCCGGAAGAAAGATAATCACGACATTTGGAGCAATTTTGGCATAATATTCATTGTAAATAAGCAAAATTATCATTTTGAAAACATGACAATTAGGTATTAAATTCTAGTTATGGCATAGGTGAAAAGGAGATGTTCTTGTTGTATTTGCTTAAGTCTTTTTCCTAGGGAGAGTTCTTTTTCTGTTTCCTTTTTTAGGGAGGGGCAGTGGAGGGTTGAGTTTGTTTAGTTCGGGCTGATAAAATGTCTGTGCTGTGGAACTCCATCTTTGTCCCCCTTCACACCTATTTATCTCCTGAGTTTTGTTACTTGATCATTACTCTGATGAGAAATGGAAGTAGTAAAAGGTTGTGGATGTTTGTATGTTGTAGATCATGAAGGAAGATGATAACAATTGGCCTGAACCGGATAGAGTGGGGAGGCAGGAACTTGAGATTGTAATGGGAAATGAACACATATCATTCACGACATCTAAGATTGGTTCGCTAATGGATGTGCAGACCAGTAAAGATCCAGAGGGACTTCGTATCTTCTATTATCTTGTTCAGGTACTGATCTACAAGGTTTTTCTGTCATTTTTACTTTGTACAAATACATCAAAAAGCTTTTTTGCAACAAGTTCCAACGTTTTACACACTAGCTTGTGAAAAATGTAATAGGGATAGCCCATACAGAAATGCAAAAAATTATTCTTGCCACTTTTTCTTTTAAAATATAATCGCCCCGACATATAAACAACCCCCCCCCCCCCCAACAAAACCCAAAAAGAGAGAGAGAGAGAGAGAGAGAGAGAGAGAGAGAGAGAGAGAGAGAAAAGTATACAATTTGGGTCCTTAATTTATCTAATAGAGTTAATTTTCAGAAAGCTCCTCTTTCTCCTGTCTAATGGTTTAGATGTATGATGTTGGGAGTCGCTTTTCTGGTTGACTTCATATTACCCTGTTTCGCCTTGATTGGAGCTTTAAAAGCAAGATGCTCTTAGAGTCTCAATTAGCTACATGCATAACTTAGTGAATGTGTAAACTGATGTTATTTGTGAATCTCCTGGACTTGCTCCTGTTCCCAGCTGCTGAGTTCCATAAGGAATATTAATTCCATCAAACTTATCTTTAGATTGCAATAGAAGCTGGGCGGTGAAGGCCTCCATTCCATCTTTAAATGAATAGAGAAGTGAGATTTTGATTTCTTTCCATCAAAGACAAACCACCTTGTTTGGAGATACTCGTTCTTATTGCAGCTGGTGTTAGGATGTGACCTCATTTCTGCCCAATGCTGCTTATTCAGTCGTTTATTTTCTCCTTTGTTTTCATCTTCCACCCTTTTAACAGCAACATGGTTTGATCATAATTAGAAGGGAGAAGTGATGGTTATTGTTATTATTATTACGTTGTCTTTTGGGGATAGGAGGAGAGATTAGAATAGTTGGAGTAAAAGAAAAGAAAGAGTAATGGATATGTGTGAGAAAGTACGACTTTTTGACTTTTAAACCAACTTCATCCTTAAGATTCTTGCTAACCTTTTTCTTTCACCTTCCTACCTTACGACAAAAATGATCCTGGATGGTTATTAAGACTGTTAGCAAGAAAACTGACATTCTTTCATGTTGCGGCAATTCATCTCCTCCTCCTCTATTACCTTCTTCCTGCTCCCCTTTCACATTGCTATGCAGAACAAGCAGCTACAAGCCACCCCGTCCTCCATCTTGACCCCCTTAAGGCCATATCATCATCCCTCACTTGTCACACGAGTTAACCCCAGCTTGGACAACCTTCATCATTCCTCAACACAATCCATCAAACTTTCCGTCTACAAAGGACCCAAAAAATAAAAGAAAAAAGAAGGAACAGAAGAGTCAAGAGGGATGCAGGTGAAGAATGGTGGAGGTTATGGTGGGGCTTTGGAGGGGGTTAGAAGAATGACAGTGGAAGGGGCAAGGTGGGCAGGGGCCAGCTGAAAGTGGGAACTCGGTGTGGTAGTATCACGAGGGACTTCAAATACTCCAGGAATACAATAGTGTTGAAGTTGGTTTGGGTGTGTTAAGTGCTAAATATTAAGAATGAAAACTGCCATTTCCTAGCATGTTTATGTGCACCACAAATATCCGTGGTTGAAAACGATGAGAGGCTCACTAGGATAGGAAACAAAGCCAAAACCTTTGGGAAATAGAGGTTTTCCCAGAAGGAAACTTGGGCTAAAGTTGAATCTGGTAACAGTCTCTCAGAGCTGGGACTTAGCTGCTTGTCAGCTAGGCGCTCATGCACAACCCCTAGTTACTGCACTTCTGATTAGTATCTTGTTGTATACGCTTGGTTATGTGATCCCTCTGTGCTAATTGGACTTGATAACCTCTAAGTTATTTAAAGCTGCAGCCAAAAAGGATTGCC
The DNA here is from genome assembly GCF_001879085.1 of Nicotiana attenuata. Taxonomy (NCBI): domain Eukaryota; kingdom Viridiplantae; phylum Streptophyta; class Magnoliopsida; order Solanales; family Solanaceae; genus Nicotiana; species Nicotiana attenuata. The sequence continues at coordinate 80,005 of NW_017671001.1, forward strand.
TTGTAAACATTGGTCTCCAGTCCTAATCTGGTGAAATCCCATTATCGTCTCCTTTCCTTTTACGTTGGAGAGATCTGAAGGATTTCCTGCTCTCGACCAATTAGTTCCACTGCTTTGCGTCATTTTATTATGGTGGTTGACATGTTATTATCTTTAAATCAAACATCATTGATGCATTTCTTTAAGTTTGTTTCAGAAAATTGGTGTTGGTTCTCAGTCTTGGAATACTTCTGCACAATTTGACTCTTGGTTTTCATTGCAGGATTTGAAGTGTTTTGTGTTCTCTCTCATCTCACTCCATTTCAAGATCAAGCCTATTTAACTCATGCATTAGACGTGCTTGGTTTCATGTTTTAAATGTGTTAGAGTTGTGTATCGTGAAATTGTATGATGCCGTTTGGTGAAGAAGTTTGTTTTTTTGTTTTGCATTTGTTACATTTATGGAATTAGTTGTTTTTTAGACCTTGTTTTGCGAGTAAAGATAAGTTCTCTGGGTTCTCTCTCGTTTCTTTGCGTACTATTCTCTTATTAATCTTGCCATTACTTGTTAGGCGTTTTATAGCAACATGGAAGGCACGGAATTTTTTGTATCTAATGTTCTTTGAGCTTTGGTTTCCCGTATTGCTTTTGTGTTGCCAGGGTATAACTATGACTTTGTTTCACCAAAGTCATGTAACATTGTTTTCTCACACAAAAATTATATAACTATGACTTTTCTTCGTCAAAGTTATATAAATTTGTTCTCTCGCATAAAAGTCATAAAACTTTTACTAGCTCACACAAAAATTATAGTGGTCGAAAAATAAATTTTCTGGTATTTTATGTTTTTTTTATTTTTTATTTTCAATCGAATAAATAATTATCCAAATAAAATTGGAGAAATATAAGTATAGTTTTAGCCTCTCCCAAAAATAATGGCCAATGTGGATGACAAGATGCGGGAAGCAAGGCTCAGATGGTTCGGACACGTGCAGAGGAGAAGCCTTGATGCGCCGGTAAGGAGGTGTGAGCGGTTGGCTGTGGTGGGTACGAGAAGAGGTAGAGGGAGACCTAAGAAGTATTGGGGAGAGGTGATCAGGCAGGACATGGTACGAATGCGGATTTCCGAGGACATGCCCTTGATAGGAAGGTCTGGAGGTCAAGCATTAGGGTTGTAGGTTAGGGGGTAGTAGAACTTTTCTTACTTCTTTCCGGGGGTGAGGCGGGGTTGGATTAGGGTTGGCCTTAGATGGCTTGCAGTTTATGTTGAATACACACTATACTTGCTATTTATCTGAGCCCCGGGCCTGGTTACTGTTATTGTATGTCATCCATCTTTTGATTGTTATGCTTCTGTTACTATTACGATTTCTACTGGAGTTACTAATGAATTGTCTTTTCTTGTTTTTCTTATTTTCATCTTTCTGAGCCGAGGGTCTATCGGAAACAGCCTCTCTGCCCTATCGGGGTAGGGGTAAGGTCTGCGTACACATTACCCTCCCTAGACCCCACTTGGTGGGATTTTACTGGGTAGTTGTTGTTGTTGTTAGGGCTACCGCTTGGTTGTCGAAATATGTTCGGTTATGACAACCAAGCGGTAGCCCTAACAAATTTTATTATTAATTTGATTCCTGTGAAATAATAATATTTTAGAAAAAAGTGTCCTAAATGTAAATAAAAAGGAAGATTTTCTTTTTTAGAAGGAACAAAGTTGTCTTTAAAGTATTTAGCAATTTCTAATTTATAGAAAAAATAAATATATTGAGTATAATTAAATTTTTATCTAAAATGAATTATGAAATACATTTTGATTTAAATGGCTAAAAGAAAAATAGACATTCTTAAATTCTAATATAAATTAAAAAGAGTAAAAGATACTCTAAACTTCCTATCATAAATAAATGAGAAAGGTAATTTTCAAGAAGGAATCAAATTGTCTTTAATTTATAAAATCTAGGTTAAATAAAAGAGAAAAGAATATCTTTTCAAGAAGGAATCTATTATTTGCAATTCCAAATTCTCGACAACTTTGCTACTTATCAAACAAAAACTTATGAATGATTTATTTACCTTTTTAATTACTCCTAACATTTTGATTTTTCAAAAATGTTATGTTTTTATATTGAATGTTATAAATAGAATTGTATTTATGGTGAATGTCTATATTTAGAGAGATTCTAGGGTTCATTGCTTGGTGGCTAAGTCACCCTCTCCCTATAAATAAAGGCTTCTATTCCCATTGTAATTCATCTCATATCAATAAGAATTCTCTCTCCCTACTTTTCTCTACAATAATCTTCTTCTTCTTTTATTGTTTCATAATACGTTATCAGCACGAGACTCTAACCAATTGAGTGGAAGCTTTGGGATTGAGCATAATGATTGTCAATTGTTCCATGAACTTTCTTCATGATTAAATTCTGGATTTAAGGTAAGTATCTTACTTTATTTTTCTCTTTTAGATTCTTGATATTCTATAATTTGATTTTAAATACAAGCAAAGACAATAAATCTTGATTTTAACTCTAATGGAGTTTGAAAGAAATTATAACCACCCAGAGTGGTAAAATTCCTATGTCTTGCCATGATCAAATTTATGTATGATTATGGGCACAAGAAGTGCATACCCGTCCCATTGAATTTGCTTCATTCTCATTCCCTTAAGAGAATGTGATAGCAGTATGTGATAAGTCTGAAAGAAGACAAAATTATTACCGTGAAGATATCAATGGATGTGGACGTGGTATTAGACGAAATTATAATCGTCATCATTGTGATAATGAGAATAATAAGGATTCTCAAAATAATCCTTCACTCTGTGAAAGTAATATTTATCATCGATTTGACATGAGATTTTATAAAGCACATATAGATGATTATGGTCCATTCATGATGTAAATGTGACAACATCTGATTTATGAATACATATTCATTCTTGGAAGAATATGAGCGTGCTAGTGGTATATACCACACTCACCTCTAGAAGGAGGTTTGAGAGGAAATAAGAAAATAATGTCATTATTATGGCATGAGGTCATTTGTCACGTACCTATTGTACGCCAAAATAATTTGGCAATGTGATTATTAAAGGACAACAATAATGCAAGAAACATATCTTGCATATAATTTTGACCATGACCATAATGGTATAACTTTCTCCTTAAAAGAGATATTCAACATATGGATGTTGATGAATATGTGGTAGTACCAAATTAATTAAAAACTCTACAAGAGCCAATTATACTATTTTGGATAAACACAATTGATTACCAATAAGGTATGGTGTTGTAGTAAGTCTCAAAGAAACTTATTCAGTTTCCATAGTATACACGAAAGCGGATGATTATATTGAGACTATAAATAAAGGAAAGATTTAATATCTTCTATTACTACAACTTGTAGCGGGATAATATCTATGTGAAAAGCTACCCGCTTTATTCTCCAATTTGTACTACATAAATAAAAGAATACCATAATAAAGTGGATGTTCATTGATATAAAAACCATATCATAATAAACTTGGAGTTTATTGATAATTGCACACGCCATGGTGTAAATCTGAAGTTTATCAATATTGATAATTTATTCAGTTGCATAATTGGTTTAGCCATATCAATTTAAGTATGATATGCAAAAATAATAGAGAATTCACATGGGTAAATATTAAAGAACTAGAAAGTTCTTACGAATTCTTTTATGTTGCCTGTTCTCATTAATTAATATACCAACTAAAATTGGGATTGAATCCCATGAATGCTGGAAATTTCAAAGGTGAATATGGACCCATTCACCTGCCATGTATACCACATAAGATGCATCTATGAGATGGTTACATGTGCGATTATTAATAACCCGCAACATGGTGTTTTGCGAGGTAACTTGCTCAATAATTTAATTTCGAACATAATTTCCAGATTTTCTATTCAAGAAGTTCATCTTGATAAGTTGGTTTACATCACAGTTGGTTTAGCAAAATAATTTATTAAGTGCCTCTACTTAATAGCTAAACTATTGCTAATGAGAACAAAGTTATCTATATCAGTTTGATGTAGGTTATATATGAAAGTATATTACATTCTCCCCTCACAAGTGGTTCAGATCAGGAACCAAATAATTTCATCTTATTATTATTGATGTGCGGTGTATATTTTGATTAACACCATAACGCACAAAGATGGGTTCTCAAAGTTGAGGAAAACAAGTTAGTTTTTCTAGCATGAGGGGGAGATATGATAAACAGTTGGGAAAAAGTTACGAGGAATGAATTATCATTTCTACATCTAGATCCTCGAATAAGATAATATGAACTTGAAGTTCATAAAAAGATAATTCATTTGCAATATATTGCAAAGCATGCCAGACGCATTTGCTGACCCAAAGAAAGTAACTATATTCTCATTGCAAATGCTCTTATTAAGTCCTAGAAGGACAACGTCTATGGTATGCTTAAAGCATATAGACAAATCGGTTTCAAATAAACTTCTTGATAAAGAAGATGAGCAAATGATCAAAATGATCATAATAAAGGAGGCAAGTGATCTAGAAGATCACATGACATAACACTTCATAAAATCTCATGAGAGATTCAGGTACCTGAATATATGAATGAAGGGATCTCTATGTTATGTCATTATGAAAATATATTGAAACTGATATAAAATGTTTGTCGACGATATCTATGATAGCGCTAAGTATAGATGAGGATCTTAAGTCTGTCGCTTACAAACACAAAAATATTGGCCAAATAGAAGAGACACAATTCAAATAGAATTGGTTTCATATGAAAGACATGTAGTTTTGAACATGTAGTTCAAACACTTGAATAAAGTCAATGGTATGTGCAATCAATTTTTCGATATCTTATGTGTCTAGCATGACATGAAAACTTGATATGCATCTAAAGTCTATTATATGGCTTATATGACTTAAAAATCCTTGAAGGATTTAAATCGCCTAAAGCATATAGAATTCATGGTCATGAAGTACTACATCCTCAATGTAATTTGTGCACAAATGTATCTTGCTATAACTATATGCATGATAATATGATAGCAAGAGTTTTCACCTCTATATGAAGATATTGAATTGACGATTCCAACAAGATCATATGAAGACAATTCATCTCTATCAAGAATGATGATTTCAAGGTGCAATATATTCATTCAAGTTAATACGGCTGATTTTTGTTCATCAAATCTCTACCAAAGATCTTTTGAAGATGGTGCACAAGATTGGAATTCAAATGCTTAAGGATGTGAATTGATGCTCTCATCAGGGGGAATTAATACGCGTTGTACTCTTTTTCCCTTACAAGGTTTTGTCCCACTGGGTTTTCCTTGCAAAGTTTTTAACGAGGCAACCAAAAGGCGTATTGTTAGATATGTGTACTCTTTTTCCTTCTCTAGAATTTTTTTCCACTGGGTTTTATTTTAGTTAAGGTTTTAACGAGGCACATTATCTGTTGAATAGACATTCAAGGGGGAGTGTTATAAATAGAATTGTATTTATGGTGAATGTCTATATTTAGAGAGATTCTAGGGTTCATTGCTTGGTGGCTAAGTCACCCTCTCCCTATAAATAGAGGCTTCTATTCCCATTGTAATTCATCTCATATCAATAAGAATTCTCTCTCCCTACTTTTCTCTACAATACTCTTCTTCTTTTATTGTTTCATAATATTGAACATATAATTTAATTTTTTTTCCTTTGAAAGTGCCAAGTTCATATACTCAATGTAAGAAACGAACCATCCTTGCTTCTTTATAAAATTATAATTAATGTGTCTTTGTCTCCAAAAACAAGAATATTATGACACAAACAATTATTTATGGAATAACATATCTTTTGCAACGTTGATAGATCATATTGCCTTCATTGATGTACTATTTCTTCAAAATATTCTACATACAAAATTATAAAATTATTTAATAACGAATAATAGATAAAACTATAGCATAATTCATGGTTCCTTATATAATTGTGATAGCCTCTTTATTGTTCATTTTCTTAGGATATACAAGTTTGTTACATTCAACTTAACCTTTTAAGTTATTTTCCATAAAAAAGTTTAGAGGTTACAGACTGATTTACATACTGTCGTGAGTAATGTTAATACAAATTAACATATTGTGCTTATTCTATACTTTTGAACTAAATACAAAGCCCATGTATCGAAATCCAATAAGACATATTAGGGCTTTGTGGGGTGACGATTCTTTTCTTATAGAATTAGTTAAGCAAAATTAACATTCATATTTTTAGGAAGTTAACTATTTCCTTTAGTTTAAATTCTATATCAAGATGTTTTTAATAATATTTATGTTATTTTATAAAGATTTTGATAGTAATATGGCCATTTTGATAGTATATTAAAAACAGGAAACCTTTTAGTTAAAAGTCAAATTACTAAAATAGCCCTAATTTAAGTAAATACGCGAAAAATTAAAAACCCCATGCAAGAAACCTGCGGAAAGACGCCGTTTGAAGAGACTGCTCCCAGCGTTTCTTTACCTTTGAAGAGAGCCCTGAAGAGTTTCCATCGATTTATTCTATTGACTTTAAAAAGCAAATTGTTGGATGACAATTCTTTCTCACTCGCCATCTTCTGTTTTAGTGCAGGTTTGTCCTCTTCTTTATCCAGCACCAAAGTCTCGTCTTCTTTTCATACTTGTTTCTTATCACAATTTTTTTCACTTGTACTTGATGTCAGATCTTTCGCGCTACTATTATTTCCTCTATCTATTTTTATGACTAAATTGCCAGAGATATCTATCTCTGCGGAAATCAACTTAGAAGTTCCTTATATTTATATAGTAGAAAATATTCATACATGTACATACTTCTCATGTTGCTTTGTCCATTGATCTTCTGATATGCGCAACTTAATTGGGTTATTTATTTAGCTAAATTTCTTTCTCCAAAGTGGTTACTATTTGGAGATGATTGCACTTTAATTTTGTTTAAGCCTAATTAGAGTTTAATTGAGTTTCAAATTTAACGCTCTTATATTTCTATGTTTCTGTGTGGCCTGTCGTTTTCTAAATTTTATGGCTGTAATCCGTCAATTTAACTTTTACAGAGTGCTTCATTATCTGTATTTGTACATAATCAATGCCACAATTTTGTGTTAGTGCAATTTCCTTGATATATTATTTACAAGCCAAAGGCCCAAAGTGTGACTATGTTAGTAGAGACATTAAAGAAAGCTTTCCAGATATTAGGCGTATTTAAAGGGCGCTATACTATTTGAGAAATTACTTGAGTTTTCCCAATTTTGTTTGCCCACAGACAAGCTTGAGTTTTCCCTAAATCTATTGCCAAACAGAGAAGATTAGGCTAAAGTTTTAAGGAAAAGTCATAGTTTGTTGTGTCTTCTGGTACATAATTTTTACGGAAAAGGGTCAAATATATCCCTCTACTATTATTTATTGTTCAAATATATCCTCTGTTATACTATCCGACCAAATATACCCTTACCGTTAGAGAAAGTTTTATATTTGGCCTTATTTTAACGGATCAAACACGTGGAGGCTTTAAAATAGAAGCCCCAACCCGTTCGATAAAAACCCAACCATATATTATACTAACACATGACCCGATTCGACCTCCCCTTCCCATCAAAACATCCTAAATCACATTACGTCACACTTCTCCCGCCGAGAAGGCCAACTCTGAAGGCGACGTAAAGATGAGAGATGAGACAAGCATTTCTGAAAATTCGAATAAGCTTTATCTGGTGCCTATGAAACACAATAATTTAAAGTCAAAGACAATACCCATGTGCCCAGAGTTACAGAACATTTATTTCGAAGCTTGTTTGTTTGTTCCTAAAATCTGATTAGGTTCTATTGATTGTGCTTGAATCATTTGGCGGTTGTTGGGTGGAAAGTGAAGTGAACATTACAAGCACCTAGTGCTAGGTTAGCTTGGAGATCGAAGTTGTGGCTGGAAAAAAAAGTATTCAAATTTGAGGTTAAAAATATATGTTATTGTTTATTGGTAATTAAATTAAGTTGATTGTGTGTTTGTGGAGCTGAAAATTCACAAATATCTGGAGTAGAACTTTTGAAGAACACCATTACCTGGGTTCGTTGGGTTTAAAGCTTGATTTTTTTAAAAATAATTAGGAGTTATTTGTTGTCCGGCCTTGATTTGGAGCTAATCTTTGATCTTCAAAACATCTGAATTTAACATCTTGAGCTATAAAATCATGATTAGCTACTTTGGAGATAACTTGGAACTAGAAAGAGAGCTAAAGACTCCATTGGAGCATTCTTCAAAGCTTCGAATTTGGGGGTTTTGATTTTTAAATGACGACCAAAATAATGCTTAAAACTGCTGGGAAACTGATGTTTGGAGCTTGAAACGTGAGTATCAAACGATTTTGAGGCAGAAAATTTGAAGAAGAAAGTTAAAACTCCATTAAAGCTTACTTGAAGCTTCAAGTTCAAATCGGGGAAGGGGGAGGTCAGGCCGGGTTATGGGTTATTTTTACGGGGTTGGGTTTTTATCGAACGGGTTGGGGCTTCTATTTTAAAGGCTCCACGTGTCTGATCCGTTATAATAAGGGCAAATATAAAACTTTCCCTAACAGTAAGGGTATATTTGGTCGGATAGTATAACGGAGGATACATTTGAACAATATATAATAGTAGAGGGATATATTTGACCCTTTCCCGTAATTTTTAAGTTGAAGGTTCAAAGTTTGTGTAGATTCTTAATAGACTTCTAAGAAAAAATTTCAAAAAGACAATGCATTTGGAGAGCCCAGAGCAATACTTGAGATATTAGTAACGATCTTGAAGGTACAAGAAAGGACTAAATAAAATCAGTATTTTTTTTTTGCATATAGACCAACTCAAATGTCTTCTTAATTTAATGCCAAACACAAAGCAGAATAGTCTAATAAAATCCTTAAGAATAAAACAAAAACAAACAAGCACACACACAATAAGCACATAGGCACATTAAATAAGTATATAGGCAAAAGAATGTCACTTTCCATTACAACATCATAATTTTAATCATGAGAAGTATTTAAATTTTTAACCAGATAAATAAGATCAACAAGGGATCGTATTTTATCATAATATTTCAGATATTTATGACATCTACTCGTTGCACAGAACAATCCTACTATGCATGTTATTGATATGTTCAAAAGTGATTAATTTTTACGTGTTCGTTATCAAGAAAATGAACAAGTTTATAGCCTATACGCCTTTAGTCTTTTTAAAATTTCGAGTCCAATAGAAATATGTCAAACAAATTGCAGAGTCATATTTTACTTTTATAATTTTGCTAATATATGCTTCTTGCTCTTGCAGACAAGATTCTACATTATATTAAAAAGATGAAATCAAATATATATTTACCAACAATTATGTGAGTCAATATTCTACTGCTTACTTTTACTTTAATGCATCCCTGAAGTTACATTATAGGCAATATACCTACTATATATTGTGATAATATATTTTAACTACATGTGAATCGTTTCTGGAAAATAGAGGGACAAAGCAACAATAAAGTCTATCATGTTGATGAATGTATTGGTTCTTTCTACTCTTTTCTCTTTATTTAAGTCACATCTTAATTTGTTTTCACATATTATAAATGTCTTTTGTTGAATTTACGTTGCATTTACCTAAGTTCCAATTTCAGAGGGGAAGAGAAAGAAGAGCTCATTATTGTGATAATATAAAAAAAGAGTCATCCGAAAAAGATATCAAGCTCTAAGCCCTTATTAAAAAAATAAGATAACGAGTAATTTTGAATAGTACAAGAGCACATTTGAGCCTTCTTCCTTAAGTTTATCTTATTTGATCACTTACTTTTTCATTTTGTAGAAAAATGACTCATTATGCATAATAACCGTTTATAATCACCGATTAGGTTTGAACTCTTAACACTTATTAATGTTTAAATATTAATTATAGGTGTATATGATGAAGCTGAAGATTCCGTGTATGGCATGTACATTAAAATAGAAAAAACGAGGCTTGAATATTTGAGAAAAGAGCAATCAACCTTAAGAAGAGAATTATACCGAGCCACAATTGATATTGTTATGGCCGAAGCATATAGAGAAAATAAAGTTTATCATAGAATGTTGCTTCCTGCATCGTATACTAGGGCAATCAAATATAGAAGGGAGATATACCAAAGTCTAATTGATAGTATGATGGCTAGAAGAAAGAGTTGGCCGATATGCCTCTTGGTGGAAACCAAGAAAGAAAAAAGAAAATAAACAATTGAATATTAATGAAGAAAATTGAAGTTATATTTATGCTTTTCATGACTTAATATGTACAGTTTGTGATCACTAATTAGCGATACACGTACAATGCACGTGTAGAGAAACTAGTATATATAATATATACATTCTATATATATTTTGGCTAGCAAATGCAATTAGTTTCAGTCGTTCGATTAATTTTATATTTTTCCCTTAAAATAGGAATTGATCCAACCCAGCCTTACACAATACCTATATACATAAGTTAAAATAATACTAAAAGTGAAATTCTTCCCCTATAAGAAATTTAGTTCGGAATGCATGAGATTCTGACAAAAAAAAAAGGGAAACAAAAGGTATAATTAGGGAGCACTTGGAATAAAATGATATCAATTTAAATAAAAATCATGAAAAAAAAATTAAAAGATAGAAGTATCATGTTTTGAAGGATTTGCTATACACTTTTAGTACTATTTTAATTTATATATATGAGTATTGGGTCGGGTTGGGACATCCCTATTTTAATTGGATTATTATTTATTACACTGAAAGTAAGAAAATTAAAAATCACAAAATAAGAAAATATTAGTGAACATTTATATTTTCTAATAACTATGATTTTTGTGTGAGTTAGTAAAAGTTTTATGATTTTTGTGTGAGAAAATATAGTTATATGACTTTGGTAAAAAAGAAAAAAGGTCATAGTTATATGATTTTTGTGTGATAAAATAAAGTTATATGACTTTAGTGGAAAAAATCATAGTTATATGATCATTTGTGAAATTTACTCTGTATTGCCACGAGCGGCATGATAACAAATGGACGTGGTGTGAGTGGTTTTCTTGAGTATTTGGTCGGCCTCATCTCAGAATCTTGTAATTGTCCAATCACTAACATCCGTTTTGATGCCTTTGCTTCGGGATGACAATGGGGCGATACGAGTGCAGGGCGGTGCGAGTTTAAACACATACGGAGTGGTGCCGGCTTAAACATATGCGGGCGGGGCGGGGCGGGTCAAAATAAAAAAAAAAAAATTATGCGAGCGTCGGTTTATAAACTTCATCAAAGAAGGATACTCGATTTTCTAACTTTCTAAAGGTAAAATTGATTCCATATAATATATTTAGCAAAATAAAGTTTCATATTGTTTGAACTTTGAAACCAATGCTTGCACGTCAAGTTCTTATTCTTTTATGACAATTGACAAGTTCTGATAATATCTAACACATAATTATTAATCTATACTATATTAAAAGCACGAATGTCCTATCGAAATATCGTTCGCCAGTTTTACCCTTCGTAAGTGTATTATATGCTGGATATAATTGTAAATGTAATAACTATTTTCTTCAAAATAAATAAAAAACTAATTATCGGATAATTCAAATTCCATTATCTATTTGGTCTTAGTTTAGGACACGTCCTTTTGATCAGTTTGGGATTCAAATTCCATCTTAGTTTATGACTCAAATTCTTCAATGTTGCTGATCAAATTAGGCTTCTCCTTTCGTTTCTTTCAAAATAAATAAATAAACTAATTATCGGCTAATTCAAATTCCATTATCTATTTGGTCTTAGTTTAGGACACGTCCCTTTTGATCAATTTGGGATTCAAATTCCACTGTTTATTTGGTCTTAGTTTAGGACTCAAATTCTTCAAAGCTTACTGACCGAATTAGGCTTCTCCTTTCGTTCTTCAGATTGGAATCAATATCGTATTACGATTATCTTTTTCGTTTTTACTCTTTGCTTTGGAATCAATTTAGGTTTCTAGAATTTTACAACTATAAAAGAAAATATTATTCTACATTCTTTGTCATAAACTAACGTCCCCATAGTGTATTTGCTTGTCACTTCGGTAAATTTCTATCTTGTACTATATTCTTGAAGTTATGTAATAATTCAACTATATGTCTCATATATGATCATTTGTTTATGTCTCATGTATGATCATTGGTTTAAAATCACTTATAAATGTTGTACAGGTTGTTTGGACGTTGCATTCATCACATAAATTTGGTTAAGTAAACTTATATCAACTTAATATTTTATTAATTTAAGATTTTTATCACTCTATAGTTGATATATAATTTTAATTACTAATTATTATGCCACACTCTATAGTTGATATATAATTTTAACTACTAATTGTTATGCCAGCTGAAGTTGCTCATATTATCTCACTAAATCAAATTTATTACCTCGTCTAATTAAAATTTTAATTACTAATTATTATGCCACACTCTATGGTTGATATATAATTTTAATTACTAATTGTTATGCCAACTTAAGTTGCTCATATTTTCTCACAAAATTAAATTTATTACCTCTTCTAATTGACTATAGTGTACATATCACAATTTTAAAATTGTGTTCTTAAAGAATAGCCCTTGACATTTGGTGTCGTTGAATCTATCCAAAGTTTTGACAATTTTCATTGGTTCAGGTAAATAATTGTTCTTATTAAAAGCACGAAGGCCCTTAGCGAACTGTCATCCGCCTTTTTTACCCTTTTAAAAATAAAGTTCACATTAAATAAAATAGTAATTTGACTTTAAATCGACTAAAATTTAAGTTATTAAATATTTTCTTATTTGAGTTATTTGATTTAAGATGTCCTAATTTATTTAGAACTTTTGAGGTTTACTATAATTATTCAACTTTGACTTTTTCTACATCTTTTAACGAAGAAAATCGTATCTTAGACTAAACTAATAGTTAGGCATTTTATTCCAACTTTAATTCTCAAAATTGCGTAAGAAGGAAAATATCTATTTTTGTTGTGAGAAACTTTAATTTTGTTGCTTATCAGGCAATAAAAGAAAAAAAAGAGCCTTTAAAACTTCTCTGCCTTTCTGATTATCAAAAGCTTGCAAAAATAAAAATATCCTAAACGAAAATAAAAAATTATCTTTTCAAGAAGGGACGGAATTATCCAATTTAAATAAAAAGACATATACTGAGTGTAATTATAATTTTGTATAATATGAAATATACCTACTATGAGTAAAAAAAATCCAAACCAGGTAAACGAAAAATAGAACGCTCCTAAATTACTAACGTAAACAAAATAAAAATAAAAACATGCATTCCTAAAATTCATACATAAATAAATGAGAAAATTATGTTTTCAAAAAATAATTAGATTTTGTTCAATTCCTAAAATTGAAGCTAAATAAAAGAAATATATATATGTTTTCGACAAGTAATCGAATTGTAAATAAAGAGTAAATAATTTATTAAAAAATAAATTCTAATTAACTGCTTTTGTTATGTGAATTTGTGAGAACATTGCTCCTTATAATCAAACAAAAACTTATGAGTCTTTTCTTAATCCTTTTGTATTTACGTTTTAAATTTTTAAGATATTATATTTTTTCTTTTTACTTGCCATTAGGGCTTCCTTCACCTTCTTTAGCCTAGGGTAGTTTCTCTGCCCTTATAGGGTAGGGGTAAGGTTGCGTACATCATACCCTCCTCAAACCTCACTTGTAGGATTATACTGAATGGTGATTATTGTTGTTGTTGTTATATTATTTCTTTGAATACAACCTAATTTCTTCTTAAAAAGTGTCAAGGTTCATGTTAATTTGATGTAAGAAATGAATCAGCCTTACTTTTTTATAAAATTATATTTAACGTTAATTTATCACTAAAACAAAGAATATTATAACTCATGCAATCATTTATGGATGAACATATCCTTTAGCGTTGACAGATCCTCTTATCCTTCAATCATGTACTATTTCTTTAACAGCTTGTTCGGATGGTTGCTACACATCGTTTCATAATGTATCGTATTGTATTGTATTGTACTGTATCGTCTGATGAATATAATGTTTGGATAGATTGTATCGTTTGTCGTTGTTTCATGATATCATGCACCAGCAATATGAAGAATAAATTTGCAATATGATAAAGAAAAATTATGATACGGGATAAATTTACTATATAAAAAGGTAGGGTAAATGATAAAATTAAATAATTTAATATAGTAAAGGGTAAGATGAGAGAAAAAGACAAGATAATGACGCAACCACACCAAATCAGTCGTTATATAAAGTGGCACATTCCGTCGTTACTGTCACACCCCTTCTTCCCACCTACCCCCGAAATATATGTATGTATGGGTTAAAGAGTTTTTCCAATTAAAATGACAAAAACTTGAGTAGGGATTATTTTATTGTTCAGAGTCGCCACTTGGAATTGATTTTTTCGGTGTTCCAAGTCACCATTTATTTGAATCCCTAGTCAAAGGAAGGTTTGACTCTATTTTTATCGGTCCGCGAAAACAAAGTTCGGATAAGGAATTCTGTTGACCGGGGAGAAGGTATAAGGCATTCCCCGAGTCCCGTGGTTCTAGCACGGTCGCTTTATTGACTTAAACTTGGCTTGAATTAATTTTGGACAAACTGTGATTTATATTATTTGAGAAATCAAAGAATGTTTTTGAATAATATAAAAAATGTCATAACCACGCTACGCGAGCGAATGCGTGATCGAATAAAAAATAATTAATTAATTTGTCATAATTGTGCCTCGCAAGCGAATCCGAAATCATGACAATCAATTATTTGTAATACTTTTAAAAAAAA